>NC_088867.1:43847889-43862889 GCF_032884065.1 Artemia franciscana
AAATAGACTATTTTATGATTGTAAATGGTTAAGAATGTAATTAAAGGCTCTTTTCCTATGTCAAAAGTTTTAGTTTTCGAGGGTAATAGCTACGTACGTTGAAAAAATGAAGATATTAGACTATTTTATGATTGCACATGGTAAAGAATGTGATTAAAGGCTCTTTTCCTGTGTCAAAAGTTTTAGTTTTCGAGGGTAATAGCTTTGTCTGTGGAAAAAATGAAGATATTAGACAATTTTATGATTGCACATGGTAAAGAATGTGATTAAAAGGCTCTTTTCGTATTTTAAAAGTTTTAGTTTTCGAGGGTAATAGCTACGTATGTTGAAAAAATGAAGATATTAGACTATTTTATGATTGAAAATGGAAAAGAATGTGATTAAAGCCTCTTTTCCTATTTCAAAAGTTTTAGTTTTCGAGGGTAATAGCTACGTATGTTGAAAAAAATGAAGATATTAGACTATTTTATGATTGCACATGGTAAAGAATATGATTAAAGGCTCTTTTCCTATGTCAAAAGTTTTAGTTTTCGAGGGTAATAGCTACGTATGTTGAAAAAATGATGATATTAGACAATTTTATGATTGCACATGGTAAAGAATGTGATTAAAGGCTCTTTTCCTATGTCAAAAGTTTTAGTTTTCGAGGGTAATAGCTACGTATGTTGAAAAAATGAAGATATTAGACTATTTTATGATTGCACATGGTAAAGAATGTGATTAAAGGCTCTTTTCCTATGTCAAAAGTTTTAGTTTTCGGGGGTTAAGAGCTACGTATGTTGAAAAAATGTAGATATTAGACTATTTTATGATTGCAAATGGTAAAGAATGTGATTAAAGGCTCTTTTCCTATTTCAAAAGTTTTAGTTTTCGAGGGTAATAGCTACGTATGTTGAAAAAATGATGATATTAGACAATTTTATGATTGCACATGGTAAAGAATGTGATTAAAGGCTCTTTTCCTATGTCAAAAGTTTTAGTTTTCGAGGGTAATAGCTATGTCTGTGGAAAAAAATGAAGAAATTAGACTATTTTATGATTGCAAATGATAAAGAATGTGATTAAAGACTCTTTTCCTATGTCAAAAGTTTTAGTTTTCGAGGGTAATAGCTAAGTATGTTGAAAAAAATGAAGATATTAGACTATTTTATGATTGCACATGGTAAAGAATGTGATTAAAGGCTCTTTTCCTATTTCAAAAGTTTTAGTTTTCGAGGGTAATAGCTACGTATGTTGAAAAAATGAAGATATTAGACCATTTTATGATTGCACATGGTAAAGAATATGATTAAAGGCTCTTTTCCTATTTCAAAAGTTTTAGTTTTAGAGGGTAATAGCTACGTATGTTGAAAAAATGAAGATATTAGACTTTTTTATGATTTCAAAAAGGTAAAGAATGTGATTAAAGGCTCTTTTCCTATGTCAAAAGTTTTAGTTTTCGGGGGGTAAGAGCTACGTATGTTGAAAAAATGTAGATATTAGACTATTTTATGATTGCAAATGGTAAAGAATGTGATTAATGGCTCTTTTCCTATTTCAAAAGTTTTAGTTTTCGAGGGTAATAGCTATGTATGTTGAAAAAATGAAGATATTAGACTATTTTATGATTGCACATGGTAAAAAATGTGATTAAAGGCTCTTTTCCTATGTCAAAAGTTTTAGTTTTCGAGGGTAATAGCTACGTATGTTGAAAAAATGAAGATATTAGACTATTTTATGATTGCAAATGGTAAAGAATTTGATTAAAGGCTCTTTTCTATTTCAAAAGTTTTAGTTTTCGGGGGGTAAGAGCTTTGTCTTTGGAAAAAATGAAGATATTAGACTATTTTATGATTGCAAATGGTAAAGAATGTGATTAAAGACTCTTTTCCTATTTCAAAAGTTTTAGTTATAGAGAAGTCAGGCGAGAGTTTGGCCTCAATGTATGTATGAAATTGGCATTGATACGGCTTGTGGGTCCACTAGCGAGTCAGCTGGCTTGATTCACTGACCCTGTTGAAAAATGTTAAAAAGTGTGTTTAATTAGTTAAAATTATAAATTTGCAACCGGAACCCCTGCCGATAATCCCCAGACCTTATATGAGGGTGTCACTATCCAGAAGAAAAGTTGGGGCTTGATGAATGGAAGCCGTAGACACCGGCTAAAGTGGATCCTTAGTCTCAATGAACTTGTTGTTGGTATTGGTGTAGCACATGGTTACCGCTTGAGCAACGGTCTAACCATTCACGGCCTTAAGCGTCCGTGCACCTGTGTAGCTATACTCAGTGGATGAGTGGAATTGGAAATGTCTAGCAAGGAAAGTCCACTAGCATACCAGTGGGAGACTCAAGGAGAGAAAGAGAGATAGAGAGAGCTCTAGTGTTCCCTTTGATTTCCACTTGGTCTTGACTGGTATGTTTTGGTCTATTTGTTGTCACGGCAAAGTTCGCACTAGTTACACCAATTGGTGTGTCAAACTTTGACAGATCAAAACTGTCACTTCTCACCCTGTATAGAGAAGTCAGGCGAGAGTTTGGCCTCAATGTATGTATGAAATTGGCATTGATACGGCTTGTTGGTCGACTAGCGAGTCAGCTGGCTTGATTCACTGACCCTGTTGAAAAATGTTAAAAAGTGTGTTTAATTAGTTAAAATTATAAATTTGCAACCGGAACCCCTGCCGATAATCTCCAGACCTTATATGAGGGGGTCACTATCCAAAAGAACAGTTGGGGCTTGATGAATGGAAGCCGTAGACACGGGCTAAAGTGGATCTCAGTCTAAATGAGCTTGTTGTTGGTATTGGTGTAGCACATGGTTACCGCTTGAGCAACGGTCTAACCATTCACGGCCTTAAGCGTCCGTGCACCTGTGTAGCTATACTCAGTGGATGAGTGGAATTGAAAATGTCTAGCAAGGAAAGTCCACTAGCATACCAGTGGGAGACTCAAGGAGAGAAAGAGAGATAGAGAGAGCTCTAGTGTTCCCTTTGATTTCCACTTGGTCTTGACTGGTATGTTTTGGTCTATTTGTTGTCACGGCAAAGTTCGCACTAGTTACACCAATTGGTGTGTCAAACTTTGACAGATCAAAACTGTCACTTCTCACCCTGTATAGAGAAGTCAGGCGAGAGTTTGGCCTCAATGTATGTATGAAATTGGCATTGATACGGCTTGTTGGTCGACTAGCGAATCAGCTGGCTTGATTCACTGACCCTGTTGAAAAATGTTAAAAAGTGTGTTTAATTAGTTAAAATTATAAATTTGCAACCGGAACCCCTGCCGATAATCCCCAGACCTTATATGAGGGTGTCTTACCATGTGCAATCATAAAATAGTCTAATATCTTCATTTTTTCAACATACGTAGCTATTACCCTCGAAAACTAAAACTTTTGAAATAGGAAAAGAGCCTTTAATCACATTCTTTACCATTTGCAATCATAAAATAGTCTAATATCTTAATTTTTTCCACAGACAAAGCTCTTACCCCGGAAAACTAAAACTTTTGACATAAGAAAAGAGCCTTTAATCACATTCTTTACCATTTGCAATCATAAAATAGTCTAATATCTTCATTTTTTCAACATACGTAGCTATTACCCTCGAAAACTAAAACTTTTGAAATAGGAAAAGAGTCTTTAATCACATTCTTTACCATTTGCAATCATAAAATAGTCTAATATCTTCATTTTTTCCACAGACAAAGCTCTTACCCCCGAAAACTAAAACTTTTGAAATAGAAAAGAGCCTTTAATCAAATTCTTTACCATTTGTAATCATAAAATAGTCTAATATCTTCATTTTTTCAACATACGTAGCTATTACCCTCGAAAACTAAAACTTTTGACATAGGAAAAGAGCCTTTAATCACATTCTTTACCATGTGCAATCATAAAATAGTCTAATATCTTCATTTTTTCAACATACGTAGCTATTACCCTCGAAAACTAAAACTTTTGAAATAGGAAAAGAGCCTTTAATCACATTCTTTACCATTTGCAATCATAAAATAGTCTAATATCTACATTTTTTCAACATACGTAGCTCTTATCCCCGAAAACTAAAACTTTTGACATAGGAAAAGAGCCTTTAATCACATTCTTTACCTTTTTGCAATCATAAAAAAGTCTAATATCTTCATTTTTTCAACATACGTAGCTATTACCCTCTAAAACTAAAACTTTTGAAATAGGAAAAGAGCCTTTAATCATATTCTTTACCATGTGCAATCATAAAATAGTCTAATATCTTCATTTTTTCAACATACGTAGCTATTACCCTCGAAAACTAAAACTTTTGAAATAGGAAAAGAGCCTTTAATCACATTCTTTACCATGTGCAATCATAAAATAGTCTAATATCTTCATTTTTTCAACATACGTAGCTATTACCCTCGAAAACTAAAACTTTTGACATAGGAAAAGAGTCTTTAATCACATTCTTTACCATTTGCAATCATAAAATAGTCTAATTTCTTCATTTTTTCCACAGACATAGCTATTACCCTCGAAAACTAAAACTTTTGAAATAGGAAAAGAGCCTTTAATCACATTCTTTACCATTTGCAATCATAAAATAGTCTAATATCTTCATTTTTTCCACAGACATAGCTATTACCTTCGAAAACTAAAATTTTTGAAATAGGAAAAGAGCCTTTAATCACATTCTTTACCATTTGCAATCATAAACTAGTCTAATATCTTTATTTTTTCAACATACGTAGCTATTACCCTCGAAAACTAAAACTTTTGAAATAGGAAAAGAGCCTTTAATCACATTTTTTACCATTTGCAATCATAAAATAGTCTAATATCTTCATTTTTTCAACATACGTAGCTATTACCCTCGAAAACTAAAACTTTTGACATAGGAAAAGAGCCTTTAATCACATTCTTTACCATTTGCAATCATAAAATAGTCTAATATCTTCATTTTTTCAACATACGTAGCTATTACCCTCGAAAACTAAAACTTTTGAAATAAGAAAAGAGCCTTTAATCACATTCTTTACCATTTGCAATCATAAAATAGTCTAATATCTTCATTTTTTCCACAGACATAGCTATTACCCTCGAAAACTAAAATTTTTGAAATAGGAAAAGAGCCTTTAATCACATTCTTTACCATTTGCAATCATAAAATAGTCTAATATCTTCATTTTTTCCACAGACATAGCTATTACCCTCGAAAACTAAAACTTTTGAAATAGGAAAAGAGCCTTTAATCACATTCTTTACCATTTGCAATCATAAACTAGTCTAATATCTTCATTTTTTCAACATACGTAGCTATTACCCTCGAAAACTAAAACTTTTGAAATAGGAAAAGAGCCTTTAATCACATTCTTTACCATTTGCAATCATAAAATAGTCTAATATCTTCATTTTTTCAACATACGTAGATATTACCCTCGAAAACTAAAACTTTTGACATAGGAAAAGAGCCTTTAATCACATTCTTTACCATTTGCAATCATAAAATAGTCTAATATCTTCATTTTTTCAACATACGTAGCTATTACCCTCGAAAACTAAATTTTTTGAAATAGGAAAAGAGCCTTTAATCACATTCTTTACCATTTGCAATCATAAAATAGTCTAATATCTTCATTTTTTCAACATACGTAGCTATTACCCTCGAAAACTAAAACTTTTGAAATAGGAAAAGAGCCTTTAATCACATTCTTTACCATTTGCAATCATAAAATAGTCTAATATCTTCATTTTTTCCACAGACAAAGCTCTTACCCCGGAAAACTAAAACTTTTGACATAAGAAAAGAGCCTTTAATCACATTCTTTACCATTTGCAATCATAAAATAGTCTAATATCTTCATTTTTTCAACATACGTAGCTATTACCCTCGAAAACTAAAACTTTTGAAATAGGAAAAGAGTCTTTAATCACATTCTTTACCATTTGCAATCATAAAATAGTCTAATATCTTCATTTTTTCCACAGACAAAGCTCTTACCCCCGAAAACTAAAACTTTTGAAATAGAAAAGAGCCTTTAATCAAATTCTTTACCATTTGTAATCATAAAATAGTCTAATATCTTCATTTTTTCAACATACGTAGCTATTACCCTCGAAAACTAAAACTTTTGACATAGGAAAAGAGCCTTTAATCACATTCTTTACCATGTGCAATCATAAAATAGTCTAATATCTTCATTTTTTCAACATACGTAGCTATTACCCTCGAAAACTAAAACTTTTGAAATAGGAAAAGAGCCTTTAATCACATTCTTTACCATTTGCAATCATAAAATAGTCTAATATCTACATTTTTTCAACATACGTAGCTCTTATCCCCGAAAACTAAAACTTTTGACATAGGAAAAGAGCCTTTAATCACATTCTTTACCTTTTTGCAATCATAAAAAAGTCTAATATCTTCATTTTTTCAACATACGTAGCTATTACCCTCTAAAACTAAAACTTTTGAAATAGGAAAAGAGCCTTTAATCATATTCTTTACCATGTGCAATCATAAAATAGTCTAATATCTTCATTTTTTCAACATACGTAGCTATTACCCTCGAAAACTAAAACTTTTGAAATAGGAAAAGAGCCTTTAATCACATTCTTTACCATGTGCAATCATAAAATAGTCTAATATCTTCATTTTTTCAACATACGTAGCTATTACCCTCGAAAACTAAAACTTTTGACATAGGAAAAGAGTCTTTAATCACATTCGTTACCATTTGCAATCATAAAATAGTCTAATTTCTTCATTTTTTCCACAGACATAGCTATTACCCTCGAAAACTAAAACTTTTGAAATAGGAAAAGAGCCTTTAATCACATTCTTTACCATTTGCAATCATAAAATAGTCTAATATCTTCATTTTTTCCACAGACATAGCTATTACCTTCGAAAACTAAAATTTTTGAAATAGGAAAAGAGCCTTTAATCACATTCTTTACCATTTGCAATCATAAACTAGTCTAATATCTTTATTTTTTCAACATACGTAGCTATTACCCTCGAAAACTAAAACTTTTGAAATAGGAAAAGAGCCTTTAATCACATTTTTTACCATTTGCAATCATAAAATAGTCTAATATCTTCATTTTTTCAACATACGTAGCTATTACCCTCGAAAACTAAAACTTTTGACATAGGAAAAGAGCCTTTAATCACATTCTTTACCATTTGCAATCATAAAATAGTCTAATATCTTCATTTTTTCAACATACGTAGCTATTACCCTCGAAAACTAAAACTTTTGAAATAAGAAAAGAGCCTTTAATCACATTCTTTACCATTTGCAATCATAAAATAGTCTAATATCTTCATTTTTTCCACAGACATAGCTATTACCCTCGAAAACTAAAATTTTTGAAATAGGAAAAGAGCCTTTAATCACATTCTTTACCATTTGCAATCATAAAATAGTCTAATATCTTCATTTTTTCCACAGACATAGCTATTACCCTCGAAAACTAAAACTTTTGAAATAGGAAAAGAGCCTTTAATCACATTCTTTACCATTTGCAATCATAAACTAGTCTAATATCTTCATTTTTTCAACATACGTAGCTATTACCCTCGAAAACTAAAACTTTTGAAATAGGAAAAGAGCCTTTAATCACATTCTTTACCATTTGCAATCATAAAATAGTCTAATATCTTCATTTTTTCAACATACGTAGATATTACCCTCGAAAACTAAAACTTTTGACATAGGAAAAGAGCCTTTAATCACATTCTTTACCATTTGCAATCATAAAATAGTCTAATATCTTAATTTTTTCAACATACGTAGCTATTACCCTCGAAAACTAAATTTTTTGAAATAGGAAAAGAGCCTTTAATCACATTCTTTACCATTTGCAATCATAAAATAGTCTAATATCTTCATTTTTTCAACATACGTAGCTATTACCCTCGAAAACTAAAACTTTTGAAATAGGAAAAGAGTCTTTAATCACATTCTTTACCATTTGCAATCATAAAATAGTCTAATATCTTCATTTTTTCCACAGACAAAGCTCTTACCCCCGAAAACTAAAACTTTTGAAATAGAAAAGAGCCTTTAATCAAATTCTTTACCATTTGTAATCATAAAATAGTCTAATATCTTCATTTTTTCAACATACGTAGCTATTACCCTCGAAAACTAAAACTTTTGACATAGGAAAAGAGCCTTTAATCACATTCTTTACCATGTGCAATCATAAAATAGTCTAATATCTTCATTTTTTCAACATACGTAGCTATTACCCTCGAAAACTAAAACTTTTGAAATAGGAAAAGAGCCTTTAATCACATTCTTTACCATTTGCAATCATAAAATAGTCTAATATCTACATTTTTTCAACATACGTAGCTCTTATCCCCGAAAACTAAAACTTTTGACATAGGAAAAGAGCCTTTAATCACATTCTTTACCTTTTTGCAATCATAAAAAAGTCTAATATCTTCATTTTTTCAACATACGTAGCTATTACCCTCTAAAACTAAAACTTTTGAAATAGGAAAAGAGCCTTTAATCATATTCTTTACCATGTGCAATCATAAAATAGTCTAATATCTTCATTTTTTCAACATACGTAGCTATTACCCTCGAAAACTAAAACTTTTGAAATAGGAAAAGAGCCTTTAATCACATTCTTTACCATGTGCAATCATAAAATAGTCTAATATCTTCATTTTTTCAACATACGTAGCTATTACCCTCGAAAACTAAAACTTTTGACATAGGAAAAGAGTCTTTAATCACATTCTTTACCATTTGCAATCATAAAATAGTCTAATTTCTTCATTTTTTCCACAGACATAGCTATTACCCTCGAAAACTAAAACTTTTGAAATAGGAAAAGAGCCTTTAATCACATTCTTTACCATTTGCAATCATAAAATAGTCTAATATCTTCATTTTTTCCACAGACATAGCTATTACCTTCGAAAACTAAAATTTTTGAAATAGGAAAAGAGCCTTTAATCACATTCTTTACCATTTGCAATCATAAACTAGTCTAATATCTTTATTTTTTCAACATACGTAGCTATTACCCTCGAAAACTAAAACTTTTGAAATAGGAAAAGAGCCTTTAATCACATTTTTTACCATTTGCAATCATAAAATAGTCTAATATCTTCATTTTTTCAACATACGTAGCTATTACCCTCGAAAACTAAAACTTTTGACATAGGAAAAGAGCCTTTAATCACATTCTTTACCATTTGCAATCATAAAATAGTCTAATATCTTCATTTTTTCAACATACGTAGCTATTACCCTCGAAAACTAAAACTTTTGAAATAAGAAAAGAGCCTTTAATCACATTCTTTACCATTTGCAATCATAAAATAGTCTAATATCTTCATTTTTTCCACAGACATAGCTATTACCCTCGAAAACTAAAATTTTTGAAATAGGAAAAGAGCCTTTAATCACATTCTTTACCATTTGCAATCATAAAATAGTCTAATATCTTCATTTTTTCCACAGACATAGCTATTACCCTCGAAAACTAAAACTTTTGAAATAGGAAAAGAGCCTTTAATCACATTCTTTACCATTTGCAATCATAAACTAGTCTAATATCTTCATTTTTTCAACTTACGTAGCTATTACCCTCGAAAACTAAAACTTTTGAAATAGGAAAAGAGCCTTTAATCACATTCTTTACCATTTGCAATCATAAAATAGTCTAATATCTTCATTTTTTCAACATACGTAGATATTACCCTCGAAAACTAAAACTTTTGACATAGGAAAAGAGCCTTTAATCACATTCTTTACCATTTGCAATCATAAAATAGTCTAATATCTTCATTTTTTCAACATACGTAGCTATTACCCTCGAAAACTAAATTTTTTGAAATAGGAAAAGAGCCTTTAATCACATTCTTTACCATTTGCAATCATAAAATAGTCTAATATCTTCATTTTTTCCACAGACAAATCTCTTACCCCCGAAAACTAAAACTTTTGAAATAGGAAAAGAGCCTTTAATCACATTCTTTACCATTTGTAATCATACAATAGTCTAATATCTTCATTTTTTCAACATACGTAGCTATTACCCTCGAAAACTAAAACTTTTGACATAGGAAAAGAGTCTTTAATCACATTCTTTACCATGTGCAATCATAAAATAGTCTAATATCTTCATTTTTTCAACATACGTAGCTATTACCCTCGAAAACTAAAACTTTTGAAATAGGAGAAGAGCCTTTAATCACATTCTTTACCATGTGCAATCATAAAATAGTCTAATATCTTCATTTTTTCAACATACGTAGCTATTACCCTCGAAAACTAAAACTTTTGACATAGGAAAAGAGCCTTTAATCACATTCTTTACCATGTGCAATCATAAAATTGTCTAATATCTTCATTTTTTCCACTAACAAAGCTCTTACCCCGGAAAACTAAAACTTTTGACATAAGAAAAGAGCCTTTAATCACATTCTTTACCATTTGCAATCATAAAATAGTCTAATATCTTCATTTTTTCAACATACGTAGCTATTACCCTCGAAAACTAAAACTTTTGAAATAGGAAAAGAGTCTTTAATCACATTCTTTACCATTTGCAATCATAAAATAGTCTAATATCTTCATTTTTTCCACAGACTAAGCTCTTACCCCGGAAAACTAAAACTTTTGACATAAGAAAAGAGCCTTTAATCACATTCTTTACCATTTGCAATCATAAAATAGTCTAATATCTTCATTTTTTCAACATACGTAGCTATTACCCTCGAAAACTAAAACTTTTGAAATAGGAAAAGAGTCTTTAATCACATTCTTTACCATTTGCAATCATAAAATAGTCTAATATCTTCATTTTTTCCAAAGACAAAGCTCTTACCCCCGAAAACTAAAACTTTTGAAATAGAAAAGAGCCTTTAATCAAATTCTTTACCATTTGTAATCATAAAATAGTCTAATATCTTCATTTTTTCAACATACGTAGCTATTACCCTCGAAAACTAAAACTTTTGACATAGGAAAAGAGCCTTTAATCACATTCTTTACCATGTGCAATCATAAAATAGTCTAATATCTTCATTTTTTCAACATACGTAGCTATTACCCTCGAAAACTAAAACTTTTGAAATAGGAAAAGAGCCTTTAATCACATTCTTTACCATTTGCAATCATAAAATAGTCTAATATCTACATTTTTTCAACATACGTAGCTCTTACCCCCGAAAACTAAAACTTTTGACATAGGAAAAGAGCCTTTAATCACATTCTTTACCTTTTTGAAATCATAAAAAAGTCTAATATCTTCATTTTTTCAACATACGTAGCTATTACCCTCTAAAACTAAAACTTTTGAAATAGGAAAAGAGCCTTTAATCATATTCTTTACCATGTGCAATCATAAAATGGTCTAATATCTTCATTTTTTCAACATACGTAGCTATTACCCTCGAAAACTAAAACTTTTGAAATAGGAAAAGAGCCTTTAATCACATTCTTTACCATGTGTAATCATAAAATAGTCTAATATCTTCATTTTTTCAACATACTTAGCTATTACCCTCGAAAACTAAAACTTTTGACATAGGAAAAGAGTCTTTAATCACATTCTTTACCATGTGCAATCATAAAATTGTCTAATATCATCATTTTTTCAACATACGTAGCTATTACCCTCGAAAACTAAAACTTTTGAAATAGGAAAAGAGCCTTTAATCACATTCTTTACCATTTGCAATCATAAAATAGTCTAATATCTACATTTTTTCAACATACGTAGCTCTTACCCCCGAAAACTAAAACTTTTGACATAGGAAAAGAGCCTTTAATCATATTCTTTACCATGTGCAATCATAAAATTGTCTAATATCATCATTTTTTCAACATACGTAGCTATTACCCTCGAAAACTAAAACTTTTGAAATAGGAAAAGAGCCTTTAATCACATTCTTTACCATTTGCAATCATAAAATAGTCTAATATCTTCATTTTTTCAACATACGTAGCTATTACCCTCGAAAAGGAATTGACGGAAGGGCACCACCAGGAGTGGAGCCTGCGGCTTAATTTGACTCAACACGGGAAACCTCACCAGGCCCGGACACTGGAAGGATTGACAGATTGAGAGCTCTTTCTTGATTCAGTGGGTGGTGGTGCATGGCCGTTCTTAGTTGGTGGAGCGATTTGTCTGGTTAATTCCGATAACGAACGAGACTCTAGCCTGCTAAATAGACGATGGATCCTAGTGGTGGATCGCTCTTCTTAGAGGGACAAGTGGCGTCTAGCCATATGAGAGTGAGCAATAACAGGTCTGTGATGCCCTTAGATGTCCTGGGCCGCACGCGCGCTACACTGGAAGAATCAGCGCGTCCTCCCTGTCCGAGAGGACCGGGTAACCGCTGAACCTCTTCCGTGGTTGGGATTGGGGACTGCAAGGATCCCCATGAACCAGGAATCCCTAGTAGGCGCAAGTCATTAGCTTGCGTCGATTACGTCCCTGCCCTTTGTACACACCGCCCGTCGCTACTACCGATTGAATGATTTAGTGAGAACTTCGGACGACTCGCCAGGGCAGCCTCCGGGCCGCTCGTGGTGTGGTTGAAAGTTGTTCAAACTTGATCCTTTAGAGGAAGTAAAAGTCGTAACAAGGTTTCCGTAGGTGAACCTGCGGAAGGATCATTAGCGTTTGATAAACGAGAAGGAGACTTCTTGGCCATGTGTGGTCAGTAGTTTTTTCCGAATCGTTGTTATTGACACACGTCCCCGTGTTTGATGTTTGAGGTGCACAAGTCGGTTTTGCCTATTGTGAGGGGGTGGTACCCTTGTGCAGCATCATTTATGGGGGCCATTCGTTGAACAATGGAGTGCTCAACGGAGTCTTGAGGAATGGTGGGCTTTGACGGCAATCCATTGTGGTGGATTGGCCTAAAAAGTTTGGTTTGTTGATTTAATGGAGAATCGGTGAGACCATTGACTGACTTTGAGGACTTGAACTAGCTCTGTAGTGGGGGCTCTCAGAGGAATTGGGAGCATGCAAAGCTTGTGAAGGTAGCCAAGTCAATGGAATTACTTTGATGTCCCTGTTGAGACAAACCCAACACTGAGGTGAGTGTTGCTGCCTATGTTTGTGTGGGGGATCTCGAGATGATATACTGGGTTATTTGTCTCGAGGTCTTGGTATCTGTGGCCATTATTCTAGGATGGTAGTGGGATTTTTGGCAGCACAACTAGATTGGGACCTGCGCTTTTGCAGACGGGGGCTCTTGTGAGGAAACGAGAGCCTGCAAAGCTTGTGACACATCTTGAGTTGTGTACGAGGGCCACAAAGTCATGCCATCTGAAAAATAATGGACATTAGATTACTAACACTGTGGTAGTTGCTGCCCCAGCAACATTTTGGTGGGGCCCGGGAAGCACTCTTTACCCTTCCTGAGGGCCCAAGTGGTGCGAGACGAAGGGATTGGCTTGGTCAAAAGAGAGGCGCGGAAGTCCTCAGGTGAGCCAAAGTCTTGCACTGCGACTGCACTAATGTAGCATCGATTTTGCAAGCAATATGCCAACATGCTCTTGACATCTCGATGTATATTTTCTACGTGTGAATTCGTAGTGAAAAATAGTCATATTGGGGACTAGAGTGGCTCTGTGATTCAAGGATCATGGATACCACTCCGCGAGACTAAAGGGAGTGAAGGTGAGCTTGCCCCAACAGAGCATGGCTTGAGGTGTGCAAGGGTGCAATTGCATTGGCCTTGTTTGAGGGAGAATTTGAAACATTCATTAGAATGACCCTGGAGGATGGATCACTTGGCTCACATTACGAAGACGAACGCAGCTAGACGCGTGATTCCATGCGAACTGCAGGACACATGGAACGTCTATATTTTGAACGCAAATTGCATGTCCAGCCTTTGAGCTTGGACTACGTCTGGCTGAGAGACGGATGTTTTTATCATACGGTCATCTGGGTATACCGTCACTGCGAGGCTCCTTGCTTCTATAGGGCCGTTGATGTCAACGCCTATAGAGAATGCAAGCGATCTCGTCAAGTTTTGTGTCAACTGTTTATGTTGAGAGGATTTGGTGAGAGGTAAATTTGGTCTCGCTTACTGGTCTCATTTCCCTCTTTGTTGTGGGCTATTGGTTTAGGGGAATCAATAGTACAAGGAGTGCAAGTGATCTCATCAAGTAAGACAAGGCCCAGGGCTATGCCTCTTGTGGATCACCCTTTTACTTGTCACCCAACTGGGTAATGGTAACTGAGCTCCTTTTTGGTGGAACTTAGAGGAGGTGTTACACATTATTTGGGTGTACAGAGTGTATAAGGGCCCAATGAGGATGAAAATCCAATTCTTCTTGGCTAAAACACTTTGACTGACAGCCTTTTGTCACAGGAATGGACTACTATGACTTTGGTAGTAGGAAATTGGTTTATTTGATGTTGAACTGTTGACTCCAAGGGGCATGCTGGCATTACTGGGTTTGTGGTGACCAGGTGACTTTGGTGATTGGTTTGAAAAACAAATGACCCTGTCAGTTTATGAAATCCCCCCGGCCTCAGCTCAGGCGAGACGACCCGCTTGACTTAAGCATATTAGTCAGCGGAGGAAAAGAAACTAACAAGGATTCCCTTAGTAGCGGCGAGCGAAGAGGGAAAAGCCCAGCACTAAGGGTCAATTGTATCCTTCGGGAGGCAATTTCGACCGATGCAGTGTTTGGGAGCCTCGTAAGACCGTCGCTTGTCCAGTCTAAAGTCCTCATGAATGTGGCCCGATTGCCCAGAGAGGGTGTCAGGCCCGTAGGACGGATGAGCGCTCGGCATTCCGAGGTCTCTCTAGAGTCGTGTTGCTTGAGAATGCAGCGCTAATCAGGTGGTAAACTCCATCTAAGGCTAAATATGAATGTGAGACCAATAGAAGACAAGTACCGCGAGGGAAAGTTGAAAAGAACTCTGAAGAGAGAGTTAAACATTGCGTGAAATCCTCCAGGGGTTTAAAACGGAAGGACTTTCGAAGTTCGAGCCATCTTCGGGATCAGTGTCGTGGGTAGCGAGTGCTGATGTGATGGGTTGAG
>NC_088867.1:43867889-43871352 GCF_032884065.1 Artemia franciscana
GGTTGGAGGTTCTCGCTGGGGAACAATCGCAGGTTGACTACAAGTTGACTTGGATGAAAATTTTCCTCTCATGCATATCACTCCACAATGCTGAACTAGAGTCAACCTGTTGAGGGTCTAACGTGTTAATTCACGGCGAGTGAGACAATATATTGTAAAATTTGACAATGAATATAAATGGAAATAAGAGTCCAATTCAAAGCCTACAAGGGCCTCCTACAATTTGCCTCGACTCTTATACAAGTGAACTTGCATTTATACACCAAGAGATTTGGGCCAGAAACAAAAAATTCAACTGTCTGTAATTGACTACAAAAAGTGCAGTGAACATGGGCTAGATGGGAAGCCCATATGAGAATGAGTATATTGTTGGTATGTGTGAAGCGGATGGTTACTACCACTTGAGCAATGGTCTAACCATTGATGGCTTTAAGGATTCGTGCTTTAAGCGGCAAACGTAGGCTCAATGAAATACCAGATGAAAGAGGAATATAGTGTTGGTATGGGCTTAGAGCAATGGACTACCGCTATAGCAACGGGTCTAACTTCTAACTAGCCTCGGCTTGAAGGCATCCTTTCTTTAAGCGGTAAAACATGGGCATAAGAAAGGCTCTATATTGTTGGTCTACTGTTTAGCCATTGATTGCCGCTAAAGAAACAGTCTAACCATTCAACGGCTTTAAGCATTCGTACTTTAAGCGGCTAGCATAAGCTAGATGGGATGACTGTCTCACTGTCTGGTATTTATTAGCGAAAGAGAGAGCGAGAGAGAAGCTCAACTGCTATACAGGGAACACCGGCTAGATGGGAGCCCCATATGACTAAATGACTATATTGTTGGTATATGTGTAAGCGAATGGTTATTACTGCTGAGTGTGCCTGTGTCCGGCATTCGAAACTTTTAACAAGGAAAGTTGACTAGAATGCCAGCGGGAGACCCAATAAGAGAGAGAGAGAGCTCTAGTGTTCCCTTTCCTTGGCACCAGGGTGCGTGACTGGGATAAGTAGTTTGAAATCGGTTGTTGGTTATAAGCCAGTCAGGCCGAACTAGCCTTGACTTGAAGGCATCCGTTCTTTAAGCGGTGAACTTGGGCGCGAAAAACGAGTAAAAATTGTTGGTCTATGTTTAGCAATTGATTGCCGCTAGAGAAACAGTCTAACTATTCAACGGCTTTAAGCATTCGTACTTTAAGCGGCTAGATGGGATGACTGTCTCACTGTCTGGTGTTTATTAGCGAAAGAGACAGCGAGAGAGAAGCTCGACTGCTATACAGGCGACACGGGCTAGATGGGAGCCCCATATGAAAAATGACTATATTGTTGGTATATGTGTAAGCGAATGGTTATTACCGCTGAGTGTGCCTGTGTCCGGCATTCGAAACTTCTAACAAGGAAAGTTGACTAGAATGCCAGTCGGAGACCCAATGAGAGAGAGAGAGAGCTCTAGTGTTCCCTTTTCTTGGCACCAGGGTGCGTGACTAGGATAAGTAGTTTGAAATCGCTTGTTGGTTATAAGCCAGTCAGGCCGAACTAGCCTTGACTTGAAGGCATCCGTTCTTTAAGCGGTGAACTTGGGCGCGAAATACGAGTAAAAATTGTTGGTCTATGTTTAGCAATTGATTGCCGCTAGAGAAACAGTCTAACTATTCAACGGCTTTAAGCATTCGTACTTTAAGCGGCTATCATAAGCTAGATGGGATGACTGTCTCACTGTCTGGTATTTATTAGCGAAAGAGAGAGCGAGAGAGAAGCTCGACTGCTATACAGGGGACACGGGCTAGATGGGATACCCCATATGAAAAATGACTATATTGTTGGTATATGTGTAAGCGAATGGTTATTACCGCTGAGTGTGCCTGTGTCCCGGCATTCGAAACTTTTAACAAGGAAAGTTGACTAGAATGCCAGTGGGAGACCCCAATGAGAGAAAGCTCTAGTGATCCCTTTGTTTGGCACCAGGGTGCGTGACTAGGATAAGAGTTTGAAATCGCTTGTTGGTTATAAGCCAGTCAGGCTTATAACTAGCCTTGGCTTGAAGGCATCCGTTCTTTAAGCGGTGAACTTGTGCGTTAAAAACGACTAAATTGTTGGTCTATGTTTAGCAATTGATTGCCGCTAGAGAAACAGTCTAACCATTCAACGGCTTTAAGCATTCGTACTTTAAGCGGTGGGCATAGGCTAGATGGGATGACTGTCTGACTGTCTGGTATTTATTAGCGACAGAGAGAGCGAGAGAGAAGCTTGCCTGATATGCAGGGGACAGGGGCTAGATGGGAACTCCATATGAAAAATGACTATATTGTTGGTATATGTGTAGCGAATGATTATTACCGCTGAGTTTGCATGTGTCCAGCATTCGAAACTTTTAACAAGGAAAGTTGACTAGAATGCCAGTGGGAGACCCCAATGAGAGAAAGCTCTAGTGATCATTTTGCTTGGCACCAGGGTGCGTGACTAGGATAAGAGTTTGAAATCGCTTGTTGGTTATAAGCCAGTCAGGTGGAACGAGCCTTGGCTTGAAGGCATCCGTTCTTTAAGCGGTGAACTTGGGCGCGAAAAACGACTAAATTGTTGGTCTATGTTTAGCAATTGATTGCCGCTAGAGAAACAGTCTAACCATTCAATGGCTTTAAGCATTCGTACTTTAAGCGGTGGGCATAGGCTAGATGGGATGACTGTCTGACTGTCTGGTATTTATTAGCGACAGAGAAGCTTGACTGCTATGCAGGGGACAGGGGCTAGATGGGAACCCCATATGAAAAATGACTATATTGTTGGTATATGTGTAGCGAATGATTATTACCGCTGAGTTTGAATGTGTCCAGCATTCGAAACTTTTAACAAGGAAAGTTGACTAGAATGCCAGTGGGAGACCCCAATGAGAGAAAGCTCTAGTGATCCCTTTGCTTGGCACCAGGGTGCGTGACTAGGATAAGAGTTTGAAATCGCTTGTTGGTTATAAGCCAGTCAGCCTCGCTTGATTCAGTATCCATGTTGAAAAAATTTTCAAAGTATGTTTAATTAATTAAAATTATAAATTTGCAACCGGAACCCCTGCCGATAATCCACAGACCTTATATGAGGGGGTCACTATCCAAATGAAAAAATGGGGCTTGATGAATGGAAGCCGTGAAAAAGGATAGTGGCCAAGAGTGATGGGCTGAGCTGAGGCAATGATTAGACACTCTGTGGAAAGTGATTGGAGACAGCGGGCACCCCCTCCCCGCCTATCCCGAAGCGAGAGCGAGAGAGCGAGAAGCTTGAATGCTATACAGTGGACATGGGCTAAATGGGAACCCTCATATGAAAATGAGTATATTGTTGGTAAATGTGTAGCGTATGGTTACTACCACTTGAGCAATGGTCTAACCATTGACGGCTGTCAGGATTCGTGCCTTAAGCGGCAAACATGGGCTCAATGAAATACCCTATGAAAGAGGAATATATGTGTTGGTATATGCTT
>NC_088867.1:44171452-44326452 GCF_032884065.1 Artemia franciscana
CACCTTCCCAGGACCCGGAGGCAGGCGTAAAAAGTTATTTTTGGGGGCATATATGGCTCTTATAGAAGGGATGCTCGTATAAACTTCAGAGAAGGCTTATTGATTGGAAATTGAAAGTTGTAATTCACTGTTTAAGGGTCAAAATATATCAAAGGGAAACTAGCCCACCCGCGCCCTTCTTCTCCTAACCTTATCGATAAAAATTTTGAGATAGCCATTTTGTTTAAATAGTTCAAACATCAGATAATAAAACTCCGGGGTCGACACAGCCCCCAGGGTCCGAGGGCAGGCGTTATACGTTACACACTGGGGACGTGTATGGTTCTTGCAGAAGCTAAATGATGCTCAATGATGAAATAATGAAAATGATGCTCATATAATCTTTGGAGAGAGCTCATTCAGTGGAAATTGAAAATTCTAGTTCACTTTTTAAGATTCAAAAGAGATCGAAGGGCAACTTGCCCCTCCCTACGCTCTTTTTATTGGCTTATTTTATTGGAAATTGAAAGATCTAGTTCATTTTTTAAGATCGAAAGAGATGAGAGGACGACCAGCCCCCCACACCCTTTTTCCCCAAACCCGTCCGATAAAATTTTTAGGTAGTCGTTTTGTTCAAAATGGTTCAAAAATCTGATAATAAAAACTCCAGAAATGACACAAACCTCCCATGACCTGGGGGCAAGTGTTTTGAATTATGCTTGGGGGCATATAAAGTTTTTATGTAAGGGGAGGTCGTATAATTTTTAGAGGTGGCTCATTTGATTGGAAATTGAAAGTTCTAGTTACCCTTTTATGAGCCAAGAGGAATCGGAGGGTATCTAACCCCAACCCCCACACATATTCTTTTCCGAAAATACATCCGATCAAAATTTTGAGATTGTCAGTTTGTTTGAAATAGCCCTACGATCAGAAATCAAAAACTTCGGTCTCAAGATAACTTTCCCCCTAAAGCCCGAGGAAAGGGTCCTAACTTGTACCCTGGGGGCATATATAGTTTTCATGGAAAAAATAATCGTATAAACCTAGGAGGGGACTTGAATGATTAGAAATTGAAAGTTCGAATCCCTTCTAATAGTCAAAAGTGATCCGATTGCAACTATTCACCCCCTCTGCCTACCCTCTTTTCCCCAAGTCCGTAGCCCCACCCCCCCAAAAGTCCCCTTTTATCCAAATTCATCTGATCAAAATTTTGAGATAGCTATTTTTTTCAAAATAGTTTAAATATCAAATAACAAAAACTAAGGGATCAACACAGCCCCCCCCCCAAAAGCCTTGGGGATGTGCTGTACGTTATGTACCGGGTGCAGATAAGGCTTTTTCGTCAGGGTGGTCGTATAAACATCAGAGGTGGCTTATTTGATTGAATATTGAAACTCTTATTTACATTTTTAATAGTCATCAAAAGTGATCGGCGGGCCTATACCCCCCCCCCACCCTCTTTCCCAAATGCATCCGATCAAAATTTTGGATAACCATTTTTTTCATATTCCAACGGTAAGATGACAAAACTACAGGGTCTACATACAGCCCCCCTAGACCTGACGGATGGGTTGTTACTTATGCCCTTGGGGCATGTAAAGTTTTTACGGAAAAGGTGGTCGTGTCAACTTCGGAGACTCAAATGACTAGAAATTTATAAGTTCTTGTTCCCTTTTTAAGAGTCAAAAGTGATCTGATGGTAACTGACCTTCCCCCAACGTAAAGGCCAATAGACTCAATTTTTTCCCAGGGGCACTTCATATGCAAGGGGTTGTGTTATAAACTTTGAAAGGGACCCATTTAATGTCATTTTTAAGAGTCAAACGTGATTGGAAGGTATCAACCCCTGCCCTTTCTACGCCCTCTTTTCCCCAAACGCAGGCAATCAAAATTTTGAGATGGCCATTATGTCTGAAATAGTGAAGAGGTGAAGTAATTAAAATAATTATCCTCGGGGGTTCAGAAAACCTCCCACTGCCCCCAGAGCAAGAGCTTTAAGCAATGAAAGCTGTTCCATTGTTCATATATAAAGTTTTTATCGAAGCAGTAATTGTATATGGTAATCAGTAATTGTATAAACGACAAGAAATTACTATTAAAGAATAAATGAAACCCAAAATGAACAAAAATTAATTAAATAATCGCACCAAAAGAACATACAACAAGTACTGACATAAATGAACCAACTGTAAGAAAACACCATTAAAAAATAAATGAAACAAAAAACGAACAGAAATTAAATAAGAAATCTTAGCAAACAAACTTTATTTGTTTACTAATTATATATAATTATTATAATTTATATATATTTGTGTTGCGAGAGCAACACTTTGGTTTTGTCGTGGTTTTTATTTTTTGTTCCTAGCACCCCGATTTCAGCTTATTCCTAGAAAGTGATAAGGGTCTAACCTCTGCGGTTTTTACTGAAAGTGTGGACCTTAGGCCGGATTGATGAATATGACTTTATATTTTGGAAAGCTTCGTAGAACTCTTGCCTGGGGCCAGAAAGGATGGTTTTTGCTTGTCCTTGAGCCAGAGCCTATAGTGTGTGAAGTGAAGAGGAGTTGTATAGCCTATGTCAGAGAGGACTATCTGAAGTTATGCAGCCAAGCTTTCGTTTCATCAAACCATGTTTCTGCTTTCGAGTGGAAAGCTCCGTTCTAGCAGGCAAGCAGGCAGGCACCAGTTTCAAATTGAAGATGGACTAAAACCTATAAGTGTTAAATATATGCGACAGTTACCCTGCCCCACAGCCAATATATCTTCTTTGAGTGATAAATAGAAAAATTTAGAGAAGCAAAAAAGCGGCATTTTCCCACGGGTCCGAAAGTGCTGCTATCTATTGTTTCTACCCATTTCTGTTCGTGATTTCAGCTGAGTTTATCATTCGGTTTTTCGCACTTGGGATTGCGGTAGAGAAATGGTATCAGATATGCCTCTTAAACTTTAAAATTTCTCTCATTGCTAAAGAAATGAGAGTTTATCCTTTGACGTTAGAAAGTTGGCCTACGGCAAAAAAGTCAACTTTTGAACTAAAACAGATAGATTTTTTTTTTGACGGCAGTCGATAGCTTTTGATGAGCTGATCAAAGTATATGTCATCCATTTTTTTGTACAAAAATTCCTTCATGAGATATACCAGTTTGAAAGTTTAAAGGGGTTGACAACTTCAGTAGTAAGGTACACACTGAAACCAAAAATCGGCCGATACCAATTGTGAGACATATAGGGGAGTTGTAAGCAACAGTCGGCTGTTAGCTCATAATCATCCTCGGCAATGAGGGGTTCGCAACTCTTACTAGTTGGTGTACCTATTTTTTGTTTCCGTTGTATTTGATGGTAAGACCAATTTGGTTCCAGTGGTAAGACATGTAGGGGACTTGTAAGTAATAATCGGCTGTAAGGCTACAATCATCTTTAGCAATGAGGAGTTCGCAACTTTTGCGAGTTGGTGTACCTAGTATGTATTTTAGCATCCTTACAGATTAACAACTTCAGCGTTTAGTCGCAGCGAGGAAACAAAACCAAAGTGTTGCTCTCGCAACACTTTACTCGGAGAAGCCGAGCAAAGGTTGCCGCAACACCTCACGTTGCCCATGCAACGTAGATCTAGTTATCTTTATAATAATATGATACATATAATTTATATTATATATAAACAAATAAATAAATGTTAAAAGTATTGCGTCATTGGTGCTTTACTGAAAACCATATGTGTCTTGAACAGTCTTGGAGAGAACTAATAAAATTAAACTGAAATATTTGATATATAATGATATTAATTTCTGAAAGCTCATCATTTCAAAATTTAATTCTACTCTGGTTTAAAGTATCGGGATTACTAAACTATTGGCTTCTCTATTGAGAAATTCCTGAATTAAACGTTGAACCACTTCTCCAATCATATATTCAAATACATCATCAGTTCCTTAGGTCTCAAAGGGTATCAATAAGAAATGCAATGGTTGAAATAAAAAATCAGCTGACTTACTTCTCCAATTCATTCAATTGCTGCTTTGATTGTTTGAGTGAATGAATTTTTTCTTTTATTTCTCAGTTATTCTTTAGTATCCGTCGTTGGCAGTTCAAATTTGTTTGGATTTTGTGCAAATCGCAGATATTGGCCCCCAAACCCACGGTGAATATTTTTGAGATAGCTATTTTGTTAAAAATACTTAAAAGGTTAAACATCAAAAACTCCGGTATCGACACAACTCCTCGGGGCCCAGGGGTAGGCGTTGAAAGTTATGCTCTGGGGGCATATATGATTTTTTCGGAAGGGATTCTCGTATAAACTTTTGAGAGTACTCATTTGATTGGAAATTGAAAGTTCTAGTCCACTTTTTAAGAGTAAAAAGAAATTCGAGGGCAACTAGCCCTCGCCCATGCCATAAGGCTTTAATGTTTTATTATTTTTTATTTTCTCCAGAGGCACTTTAAAAAATAGTTCAAATCAGAAACAAAAACTACACGATCGACACAACCCTCCATGGCCCGGGGCAGGCGCTGTAAGTTATTCCCTTGGGGCATATATGATTCTTATGTAGGTTGTTCCCGTATAAAGTTCAGAGGAGGTTCATTTGATTAGTAATTAAAAATTCTGGTTTACTTTTTAATAGCAAAAAAAAAATCAGAGGGAAACTAGCCCCCCGTGCTCTTTTTCCCCAAAATCACCCGGTAAAAAATTTATATAGCCATTTAAAAATAGTTCAATAGTCAGATAGAAACCTCTGGGGTTGACATAGCTCTCCCTCACCCCAGAGCCGTGGAGCAAGGGTTTTAAGTTATGCCCCTGGAGCAAATAAGTTTTTATGTAAAGGATCGTCGCATAAATTTCAGAAGTGGCTCATTTTATTCAAAATTGAAAGTTCTAGTTATCTTTTCATGAGTCGAAAATGGTTGAGGGCCATCTACCCCCCAACACACACCCTCTTTTCACCAAAAGTATCGGATCAAAATTTTAAGATAGCCAGTTTGTTCAAAATAGTACAACGAACAGATAACAAAACTTTTTGTTCAACATACCACCCGATCCCGGGGAAGGGTTGTAACTTATGCCGTGGGGGCATATAGAGTTTTTCAAGGAAGAGGTGGTCGTATTAACTTCAGAGGGGACTCAAATGATTAAAAACTGAAAGTAGTGTTTTCGTCTTTAATAGTTAAAAGTGATTTGATGGCAACTAGTCCCCCCTCCCCCAACTCTCTTTTCCACAAATACACCCGACTGATTTTTTATATAGCGATTTCATTTAAAATCGATCAAAGATCACATAACAAAAACTCCGGGGATAATACATCCCCCAGGACGCAGAGGCAAGTGTTGTAAATAATTATGCCCCAGGGTCATATAAGGTTTTATGGAAGGGATGGTCGTATAAAATTCAGAGGGGACTCATTCGGTTGTAATTGGAATTCTTGTGCCCTTATTAAGAGTCAAAAGTGATCGAAGGGCAACTAGACCCCCCCCAATGCCCTTTTTCCCAAATGCTTTCGATCAAAATTCTGATATAATCATGTTCAAAATCCCTTAAAGATCAAATAACGAAAACTCCAGGGTGGACACAACCCCCCATTGTCCAGGGACAATTGATGTTAATCGCAACAATCCGGGGGAAAAGTTATCCCCAGGGGCATAAAAGGTTTAATGTAAGAGGTTGTCTTATAAACTTCAGAGATGGCTCATTTGATTGAAAATCTAAAGTTCAAGTTACATTTTAAGATTCATCAAAAATGAATGGAGGGCACCCCCACACCCTCCTTTCCCAAAATTTACCTGATCAAAATTTTGAGTAGTCCAATGTATGGTCAAAAGTTTTGATCAAAAGTTTGGTCAATAATTTTGATCAAAAGTTAGAAATAGTCAAATGATTAGATGACAAATTATTCGGGTTCAATATATCCACCTTCAGCCCCGGGGGAAGGGTTTTAACTTATACCCAGGGGAATAAAATTTATGGAAGAGAAGCTTGTATAAACTTCAGAGGGGACTCAAATGATTTAAAATACCACATCATTCCTTGACCTGATTCTGTCTCATGGATTCACACTTGTTCTCTCCAATAACTTCAAGCTTAGATAATATCCTATGATTATACTCATAAGTATTTGTATTTCAGAAAAACCTAAATGTGTTATATACTTTATTACAACTAGAATATAATATTACGAGAGAAAGAGGTTCATTCAGTGAAATGAAAGAAAGTTTTTATGGCACTTGGTATCTACCAAGTGACATATAGCGATCGCAAGTTCTGTCGGTCTGTCTGTCCCAGTTTTGCTACTTTAGGCACTTCCAGGTAAGCTAGGACGATGAAATTTAGAGGGCGTATCAGATCAGGGACCAGATCGAATTAAATTAGGAATTGTCATTTCGCTGATTCAACCATCTGGGGGGGGGGGTGGGTTATGGTTAAATCGGAAAAATAGAAAAAATAAGGTATTTTTAACTTACGAACAGGCGATTGGATCTTAATGAAATTTGATATTTAGAAGGATATCATGTCTCAGAGCTCTTATTTAAAATCCTTACCGGATCTGGTGACAATTGGTAGAGTTGGGGGGGATCCTAAAATCTTTGAAAACGCCTAGAGTGGAGGGATCAGGATGAAACTTGGTGGGAAAAACAAGAACAAGTTCAAGATACGTGAATGACATAACCGAACCGGATCTGCTCCGGATCTGGTGACATTGGGGGGGCTAAAATCTTGGAAAAAGCTTAGAGTGGAGGGATCGGGATGAAACTAGGTGGGAAAAATAATCGGAAGTTCTAGATAAGTGATTGACATAATCAGAATGGACCCACTCCATTTGGGGGAGTTGGAGGGGGGGGGGGTCAATTATGAAAAATCAGAAAAAAGAGGTATTTTTATTTTACGAAGGAGTGATCGGGTCTTAATGAAATTTCATATTTAGAAGGACCTTGTAACTCAGATCTCTTGTTTTCAATCCTAACCAGATCCAGAGTAATTGGGGGGGGGGAACCGGAAATCTTGGAAAACACTTAAAGCGGATAGTCCAGATACGTGAATGAATGAATGAATGAATGACTGTATTTAAAGCCATTTTTCAGGCCGTATACATACATATATAACAACAAACAAACTAAATTATGTAACAATCGACTTTCGAATAACAAGACCCTTCCGGACAAAATTTGCCACTGCTACTATATTTATTTTCGACGTCAACTTCAAAGTTCCAAGAAGGGGCTCACGACTATCCACTCCAAGAAAGCTCCCTCTTAGCTCATTTAGCCCCTGGCACCTGAAAAGAAAATGGTCTAGCCCATCAAGATCACCGCAAATTGGACAAGTGTACCGCATTTCTGGGTGACACCTATTTTTCCAAATACTGTAAAGAGGGAGACAGTTTGCTCGCACCTGCATCCAAGATCTCAGGGATTCTTTTGGAATCCCTAATTTAAAATATAACTCTTCACCATAATTTTCTTTCACCTTATAGTAAGAACTTAAGCTTTCCGACTGGCTAAGGTCATTCCACCATTTCTGAATTTCTTGGTCTTCCAGCCTTATTTGGATCTCTGACAGAAAGGCCTTTTGATCTGAGATTGGGCCCTCTCCTCCATTCCATGCATACGATAGACCTGTGCTGTCCAGTAGTTTTTTGACATGGAAGGGCCATGACGATTTTTGTCCCAGGGTAAGTAATTCATCATACGCTGCTCTGATGAGTCTTGAGGAGGGACATTGCAGTATTTTTAGCCAAAACTTAATTAGTTGGATCTGTCTATGTTTTCTCATTGAGAAAAGTCCCAAGTCTCCCTTGATGAAAAGTGTGTGAGTTGTGGCGTGCAGACCTAGCATTCGCTTATAATATTGTAGCTGTAGAGTTTCTAATGAATTTGCCACTTCTAGGCCCCATACTTCCCGTCCATAGTGGAGGATTGGCCTTATTTTTGAGTTGAACACGTTTTTGTGCATCTTTAAGTCACCTATTCCCGTCAAATTACTGTTCCTGAACAGTGTTGCCATTGCTGCTTTTCCTCGATTTGCCATCTTTGAAATATGATTGCTCCATCTTCCGTTCGATGTTAGATGGAATCCTAAATATATTAACTGAGACACAACCTTCACAGCTTCACCATTCAAATTAAAACTTTCTTCATCTTTATTTCCTGTTGATTGTCTACGGCAAAAATGACATACGTTCATTTATGTCATTCATTGTCTACGGCAATGAATGACATAACCAGACCGGATCCGCTCCAGATCCGGTGACATTGGGGGAGTTGGGGGGGGGACCTAAAATCTTGGAAAACGCTTAGAGAGGAGGGATCGAGATGAAACTTGGTCTGAAAAATAAGAACAAGTCCTAGATACGTGATTGACATAACAGGAAAGGATCCACTCTATTTGGGGGGGGGGGGGGTTGGGGGGGTTAATTCTGAAAAACTAGAAAAAAAAGTATTTTTAACTTACGTAGAAGTGATCAGATCTTAATGAAATTTTATATTTAGAAGAACCTCGTAACTCAGATCTCTTATTTTTTATCCTGACCAGATACAGTGTCATTGGGGGGGGGAGTAGGCGGAGGAACGGAAACCTTGGAAAACACCTAATGCGGAGAGATTAGGATGAAACTTGGTGGGAAGAATGAAAACATGTCCATGATACGTGACTGACATAACTGGACCAGATCCGCTCTCTTTGGCGAAGTGGGGGGGGGGGTTAATTCAGAAAAATTAGAAAAAATGAGGTATTTGTAACTTACGAATGTGTGATCAAATCTTAATGAAAATTGATATAATGAAGGATCTTGTGCTTTAGAGCTCTTATTTTTAATACCGACCAGGTTTGGTGACATTGGGGAGAGTTGAAGGGGGAAACCGAAATTCTCGGAAAACGTGAAAATTGAGGTATCTTTATCTTACGAATGGGTGATCGGATCTTAATGAAACTTGATATACAGAAGGATCTTATGTCTCAGATGCTAAATTTTCAATTGGAATGGGATCTGGAGACATAGAGGTCAGAGAGGGAAAACAAAAATATTGGAAAACTCTTAGAATGGAGAGATCTGGATGAAACTTTATGAAAAGAATAAGAAAAAGTTATAGATACATGATTGACGTAATTGAAATGGATCTGTTCTTTTTGGAGGAGATGGGGGGTTTTGATTTGGAAAAATTAAAAAAATGTAGGTATTTTTAACTTAAGAACGGGTAACCGGATCTTAATGAATTTGATATTTAGAAGGAACTCGTGTCTCAGAGCTCTTATTTCAAATTCCAACCAGATCAGTTGATATTGGAGGGAGTTGGAGGGGGAAACCGGAAATCTTGGAAAACGCTTAGAGTGGAGAAATTGGGATGAAACTTGGTGGGTAGAATAAGCAAATGTCGTAGACACGTGATTGACGTAACTGTACTGGATCTGCTCTATTTGGGTGAGTTAAGGGGTGGGGTGCAGCGCTTTGGCGAGTTTGGTGCTTCTGGACGTGCTAGGATGATGAAAATTGGTAGGTGTGTCAGGGAGCTGTACAAATTGACTTGATAAAGTTGTTTTCCCTGAAGGGACAGGGAAAATTAGAAAAAAGAGTTATTTATAACTTACGACTGGGTGATCGGATCTTAATGAATTTTGATATTTAGAAGGACCTCGTGACTCAGAGCTCATATTTTAAATTCCAACCGGCCTTAAGCCTCGGATTTTTTCTTTTAAATGAATCTATTGATTCTTCGAATTTTGCTAGAGCTCATGCCATATGAGCTCTTGGCTCGTCCGGCCTCGTCACAAGTGCCATATGAGCTCTTAGCTCTTGTTTTAATCTCTTTCACAAAAAAGTTTCGATTTCAGATTATTTGCTTTAGAAAACAAAACCTGGATATTTGTGATTGCATTCATATGAACAGTGTTTTGGCAAATTAATATTTCCCAAAAAATGAATTTCTCCCAAGTCGAGACCTATATAGATCGTTTTGTCATTCCAGAAAATGAACGATAATCTTGACAAACATTGAGTGAAGCTCGCTCTATTGGTAAATTAAAAAAAAAAACAAGTTTTTTTAACTGCAAGTAAGGAGCAACAGTAAAACTTAAAACGCAGATAAATTATTCCGTATATGAAAGGAATAAAAAATTATTCCGTATATGTCCCCTCCTCAACGCCCGCTCTTTACGCTAAAGTTTGACTCTTTCTCACAACTCTACTTTTTTTTAAACAATAAAAAAGTTTAGCGTAAAGAGCGAGGTGTTGAGGAGGGGACAACCCCTTTCATATACCAATAATTTCTTTGCGTTTTGAGTTTTAGTGTTGCTCGTTCCTTGCAGTTAAAAAACTTATTCTTTTTTAATTTAATTTATGAACGTTTTTGAATTAATGCATGCTTTGATTTTGGCTCACCGCACATGAATAATTAAAACGAGATTTGTATATTAATTTTTTTTTGGCTAAATGGCGTTTTCTCATAGTTTTGATTGGACGATTTTGAAAAAAAGGTGGGGGGGAGGCCTAATTGCCCTGCAAATTTTGACTACTTAAAAAGGCAAATAGAACTTTTTATTTTTTTACGAACGTTTTTTATTAGTAATGAATATACGTAACTTACGAATTAATATACATAGCGAACTTTTATATTTGTATATTTTTATTATGTATATGAGAGGGTTTGCCCCTAGTCAATACCTTCTTCTTTACGCTAAAGCTTGAATTCTGTCCGAATGATTTAAGAATGACCCCTGAGTACAAAGGCCGTAGAAGAAATAGTTGAAATTACTGAAAATACTTTAGTGTAAAGAGCAAGGTTTTGTGGAGGAGACGAACCCCCTTATATACGTAATAGTTTCTGTTCGTCTTAGTTTTTAATTCTGCTCCTTACTTCCAGCTGAAAAAAACAACTATTTTCTATTTATTTTCTCATTGTTTTTTTTAAAAATAATGCTAGAAATCCATAGTCCCCTTCATGGAAATTCTCTTCTCTCATGGTAAACTCCTCCATGGAAAGATTTTCCCATGTAAACCCCTCACCCGACCCCCTCAACGTCAAAAAGGCCTCCTGAAAACGTATGTACAATTCCCAATAACCATTACTATATGCAAACAATGGTCAAAGTTTGTAATTTGCAGCCCCTCCCTCGGGAGCTGTTGGGGATGAAATTGTCCTGAAAAAAAATATTAAGAGGTTTTTTGATTATGCTGAACAAAATCCCTATCTCAAAATTTTGATCCAGTGACTTTAGGAAAAATGAGCGTGGGAGGGTGCCTAGGTGCCCTCCGCTTTTTTGGTCACTTAGAAGGACACTAGAACTTTTAATTTCCGCTAGAATGAGCTCATGCGACATTCTAGGACCAATGGCTCGATACAATCACTGCTGAAAAAAAAACAACAAATAAACACGTATCCGTGATTTTTGTAGATAGGAGCTTGAAACTTCTACAGAAGGGTTCCCTGATACGTTGAATCTGATGGTCTGATTTTCGTCAAGATTCTATGACTTTCAGGGGGCGTTTTCCCCTGTTTTCCAGAATAAGGCAAATTTTTGAAAATTTTGATGGGTATGACTAAACTTGATGAAACTTCTATATTTAAAATCAGCATAAAAATGCTATCATTTTGATGTAACTATTGGTACGCCCCGCTCTTTATGCTAAAGTTTTTTAATGCTTTAAAAAGTAGAGTTGAGAGAAAGAGTTGAACTTTAGCGTAAAGAGCAGGGCGTTGAGGAGGGGATAGCCCCTTTCATATATGGAGTAATTTCTGTTCGTTTTAAGTTTTAAGGTCGCTCCTTACTTTCAGTTAAAAAACTTTTTTTTTATTCAATCAGATACAGAGGCAATGCTTGATATTTCAGCATATGCTGCCTTTCCAAAGCTCTGCACTTATTGAGGTTGTTTCATCTTATGCATTTATCAAGAAAAATCATAGAAATAAATTCGATGCAGCTCCAGATTTAAAACTCTATCTACCATTGATTACTACTACTACTACTAACAACTCACCGCAGCACCAAGCTACCTGAGGCCAACACAGATGCACACACTCCTCCTCCATCCCAATCTATTCAAAGCCTCACTCTTTACACCCTTCCAGGAAGTTCCCATTTCTTTTAAATGTTTCTTTATGACATCCTCCCACCCCAACTGTGGAAGACCTGCTTTCTGTTTAGCCCTATACGGTTGGCCGAAAAGGACAATCTTAGGCAATTTGTCATCCTTCATCAGGAGAACGTGCACTAGCCATCTCAACCTTTCTCTCATTATAGCCCTAGAAAGCGATATTGAACCACACCATTCTTACAGCCTACTGTCTGAAATACTATCAGTCAGTCGGGTATCCAGAACGATCCGTAGGAAATTTTTCTGGAAAACATCTTGCAAATCTGCCTCCATTTTTCGCAGCTCCCATGCTTCAGAGCCATATTTGACCACTGTCATCACTGTACCTTCCAATATTCTAATCTTGGTTTGCACACTTATCTTCCTATTCTTCCAAAATTTTTTTTACTGTGAAAAAAAATCTTGAGCCTTGGTTATTTTACTTTTAACATCTTCATTGCTCACACCGTCTTTACTAATAATTCTACCAAGGTAAATGAAGCTGTCCACCTGATCAATCTTTTCGTTATCTAACGTCACCTTTTCATCTTCACTTATTCCTAGCCTTAGTGACTTAAGTCTTCTTAACATTTCTAAAAGGCAAAACCTCTCAAAATTCATTCATTTTGCTCACACTTTTATTCAGGATGCTTAAATCCTCAGCATAATCTAAGTCCAGGAGAGTTTTTCCTCGCCATTTGATTCCGTGATGTCCCATTGCCTTTCCTGTGCTTCTTAAGACAAAATCCTTCAAAATAACCCATAAAAAGGGGGACAGACCAAAACCCTGCTTAATTCCCGATTAATACGAAGCCAGCCGCCAGCTTCATTTCCTAACTTAACCGCAGCTGTGTTATTCTCGTAGAGAGCACTAATCACTTTAATGTATTTGTCTGGTATACCATACAATGATAAGACCTTTACTAAAGCTCTTCTATCAGCAGAAGCGATTGGACCTTCCATCAATTGCTCCAGATTTAAGAAACTTAAGCTCAAATATCCAAGCTTAAAGATCTGATTGAAAAGTATTAAGTTTTCTCTTTATAAATGTAAACATTAAGCTTTCCATTCATAAATGTTCATGATAAATTGTTTAAAAAATAACAACGCAAAATTTTTGTTACTATAAAATTATGCTAAGAAAGTACCCAAGTTTGGTTTAGGATTGTTCAAGATTCTTTTTCTCTTAATTTTTTTAGGGGGTGCTCCATGGTCAAAATTCTTGTTAAGAGGTAAAGGGCTTAGCATTTTAACATCGGAAAATGGTAGTACGGCAGTTTCAGAAAAAAAATATACAGTCCTTTTCGAGAAAAATATTTTCGACAAATATATATGCGTAAAGATATATCCGCTTAATGTTTAGGTTTGACTTAGAAAAAATTAAATATTTGAGTATTAGAAAAACAAATATTTTTTCTAGCTATAGGAAAACGACGATAATATGAGGATGTGTTTTTGATATCGAATCAAATGATCAGAGGTAAAGAAACACGAGTAGGGAGTGACTTGGGCTAAAAGTAATCAAAACTCAAAAAAGTACTTTTTATAACAATTAATAAATAAAAACAATCAACGTTTTATGCTGACTTTAAATTATAAAATTCACCTGAATTTAAGTTCCCCATCAAAAGCTACTAACTTGAAAAAATTGCCTGATTTTTGAAAAGGGGCAAAACCAGGCCCCTACAAGGCCCCATTAATAAAAAAAAAACCCGTCAAATTGGGCACATCAGAGAGCCATATTGTTGAAGTTTCAAGATCATATATGGAATTTTGCATTTTCTCTCCTATAAGAAGGATCAGAAATGCGTGTTAATTTATTTGTTGTATTATCCCTAGGGATGATCGTATCGAACCGATCGTCTTGGAAAATCGAGAAAATGCTCATTCGAAGAAAAGTTATAAAATTCAGTGCTATTTTTCAGTAGAAGAAAATGACACGCTAAAAAGTGGCACTTTCCGCCATTTTATTATGCACAACTACAATTTATTCCCATTGGACCAAGCTGCTTTCGAATGAAAGCAGATAGCCAAATGAAATAGCCTTTTGATCTAAAGTATGAATAAACTGAATATCGACCTTCTTAGTTTCAGAGGCAGGAATGCCATGCGATGGTGCATTGGTTCCTAATATAGACATTTATTTCAAAACTTCATTTACCTAAGTTGATTCACTTGGATTTTGATAAAATTATGTGCTGTGATACGTAATTACGAATCAATTGTTGTAGAGTAGGGGTGGTGGATCATTGTATAGGGGGTAAGGAGTGTCTGATGATTTAAAAACCACATTTTCATATAGGTTCTGTGGGAGGGCGGCTGACTTTCAATTGCGGATAAATGGCTTCTTTTGTAATTTACGCCGAAATTCGACTTTTGTCCCAAATCTTAAAGAAAAGAGCCGTTGTATTGGATTAAGAAGGCACTATAGCGTGCTATAAAACTTTAACTTAATGAATTAGAGGTTGAGGAGGGATCAGCCCCCCTTACCTATGGAGCAGTTTTCACTCGTTTGAAATTTTGATGTCGCTCTTTACTTGCATTTTAGACAACATGTTTATAATTTAATAATATCGAAGTCGCATAAGTCAAGTAAGTAAGGAAAACATTCATATATTGTTCAAGAATTTATCCTATGGAAATGAGTAATGACAGCATAATGACCTTAAAGGGCCCCTATCTCTTAGAATCTCGATCTGAACACTTTTTTTTAAACTTCTTCAAGAAGCAGGTGCTTGTTACGTAATAGGGTTTGTTTTCTTCAGGATGTAAATGTTTTTTACATAACAGGGGGTGGTTTTTCAAGAAGTAGTCAATTGTTAAGTTTAAAAACCTACGAGGACCAGGAAAAAAACCTTCAGGGGGCCGCTAGTCAAGATGCAAACTTATACGCTACGTTATAGGGAATGTTTTCTTCAGGACATTCGTCAGGACGTTTTTTAATACATTTTCTTCAATACATTTTTCTTCCAGATTTCTTTGAATGTTACGTAAAAGGGAATGTTTAGCTGTGTTAAGGATGATGCATTCCAGCGTGATTTGTTTCTTCATACCCCACGGGAAACCCGCGCTGGTAACTGAGGAGGGCACATACATGGGGTATTAATAAATGACGATGCACACGTGTGACTTTACATATACTTTGAGAGGTTTTTTCTTCAGGATTTCATTTTTCTTTCAAGGTGTTTTTTTTCTTCAGAGGGTTTTTTCTTTCTTTGAGATTTCACTTTCTTCAAGATTTTTTCCTCAGAGAGAATTTATAATCCAAAGAGTTTTTGTCCACTTTAGGAATCGAAAGAGATTTCCTCTCAAAGGAATGGAGCACTAGACAGCTTGACAAAGCAAGCCTTCCTTATATTTAAATTCGGGGAATACTTTCTAATGCAAAACGTTTCGAAAAATCTATGGATCGCGTATTTTCTATATCTGGAATGATCGACATTTGGGGGAGAAAATCAATTCCTGGAAATTGTTTACATTTGACATGCACCTGCTTGTTACAATGTTATTAACTTTGTAACGTGACCTAGACAGGCTAAGTTAAGTACTGAGTCAGTGAGATGTTATATAGCAAGGGCTTTAGATATTTCATTGTGTAAATGATTGCGTATTGAATATTCACCCTGGAACAAGAAACCTAATAGACACAGAGTTTTCATTGTACATACAAGTTTTATTAATAAGAAAAATCACGAAATCACAGAAAAACAGAGGAGACTCCAGGTGGGAGGGTTCTTATTAGAGGGCGATAAAAAAATTTAAGGTGGTATTTGGCTAGGTGAGCAGCCAAGGTTTGCAAGTGGAAGAGAATGCCAAAGAGCCCGTAAATCTGGATTCTTCTGCTTCTCAATCATGCTGAATTTCGGTTGTGATATTCAAAAGTATTGAAAGGTTTCTGGGGTATATTCTTCAATTCACAAATTATCTATATTGTTCTTATCAGAATAAATTTTGATGAATTCTAAGCTAGTGAGCTTTACATGTTTTGATTCAGCATAAAAACCAGGCTTTGTTTTGAAACTTTCTTTTTCTTAAAGCTTAATATTTATAGAAGGCCACCCTTTTTTTCGATTCACGGCTGTGAACTGTTTGATAAGCAACCTTATTTTATCAACCCATGAAGAATTATTTTGCATAATTAATAGCGTTCTTTTCCAGTTTAACAAAAAAAAGTCACTAGTAATTTTCTCATTGGTCCTTTTCAGTAAAATTTTAGAAAATTTTTGGAAATTTGGAAAATTCACTTAAATGGACTATTTTTAAACTTGCAGCATGTGTCAGAAAAATTTTTGTATCAAACTTGAACCCGTATCGTAGTTTAAGTTCCTTTGGAATAGTTTAAAAATGTGTAATGAATAGAAATATTTGGTTCCACTTTTATAGTTACGATGGTACTGTTGGCCGAGTAGGCAGATAAGCTTTGATAATTTCTTTATCTCTGTAAGATCAGTGTATAAGGGCAGACGTGAGTCAATATTTAAATGCCGCTAAAAGGCGCTGTATGGTTTGAGCATACCAAGCGTGACGTCAAGAAGCACAGCGTAATGGATGCAGCACACAAATATGATTTAAGTAGAAGATCATTATCCCTACAGGCAGTATAAGGGTGCATAAATGAAACAAAATAGTGGCAAATTTTGATAGAAGTTAGGCCATAGGTATACTAGTATTGTAGATTAAATAAAATGAAAACAACAAAACCATAATCTCAATGGTGGAAAGTAGACGATACTTTCAGACGAAAAACTAAGAGCATGGTTTTCTTATGTTTCTCTTATCTGTTACAAAATTACAGATATGGTTACAAGAAAGTAAACATTAGAAAACACTGTAATCTACTATACCAGGACAATTTCCCCCTCGGTGCATAAGCTCTAGAAAATCTTAAGTCTTAGTGTGTAACAAAACGCCACTTTTTCAAAATTGGTTACTGTGTGAGGAAATACAGAGCTACGGCTGATAAATAAGACTAGATCATAACTAGGTCTGGTTGTTACCGACCTAACATCTAAAATGATAAACAGAAAAGGTCCTTACCTTTTTTACAGTTTCTTTTGTGCTGACACTTCTATGTTTATTTAGTCTTTTCTTCTTTTTATGGAGTGGCCTTGTCTCGATTATCATTTCCTCCAGCTCCAAAGTGGGATCACAGTTCAAATGGTTTTTCTGTATAGATGAAATTAGAATATACTGCATAGGCAAACTAGTAGTGATTTAAAAATGCACGCTTGTGTCCTGGTAAATTTGGAGTTTAGCTTTTAAATTTAGTACACCAGTTTTTAATTCAAATAAAACGAAGAATTTTAATCGAGAATAAAACAATTAAAATAAGCAAGTAACAAAGGTCTGAATATTGTTTCCCACATTCGAATTCACTGTCCTATTAGAGACAAGAATGGCTTTGTTTAATGGCGTCAATTCTGTTCTTTTTTTGGAGGTGGGAATATATTTTATCAATCTAGGGGAGCAAGTTTTTCTCTTTTTTTACTGTTTTATCAATGAAAATATTGAAAATGGCATTTTCTTATGAAAATGCCCCCGAAATAGTTTTTTTTCAGAATATTCGTGGCTGGGTGGGGTTCAAAAATATAGTTGGAGGGATTGAATTCTAATAAAATTAATGTCAGCTAGAGAAAAGTATTGCTGTAAGAATTGCTTCCATTCTGCATTAGAAACATCAACGACATTAAAACTGAATAACGAATCCTTTTTTTCCAGTTTTATTTTTGTCCTAGACTAAAATAAACCTGAAACCATCTTTCTATCTTATTTCTTATCACCATTTTGTTTTTGAAGCAAATTAAGAGCTATCCTGATGTCAGCTTCTGTGCAATTGATTAATTCATTCTAATATTCTTTACAATTCTTGAACACAAACTGATAGTTTAGCCGAATAGTGCCCATTAGCCGACGAAATTCGAAATACACAAGGTTTCACCAATCATTGCATACCAGTCTCTTCAGCATGTTATGAGACCAGCTCAAATAAAAATTACTCATGACATTTCTATACATAACAAAAATTTTGAATTATTAAAATTTTACTTAAAATATAAATATTATGTAATGTTTGTGAATTAAAAACATAAAATGGTCTAAGATATAGTATGTAATAGTGTATAATGTTTGTAAAATAGAAACATAAAATAGTCAAAGATGATTTTTTACGATAGAAAAGCAAAGCATTTTAGAGCATCTTTTTTGTATGACTTGATTTGCTAAAATTTGCTGCAAGTTGGAGATTATCATTTTGCTAAGAAACCGTTAGTGAAGCTGCTCGGGTTAGAGCCTATTCAGAGCTTTAACATTTATATTTTATTTTCTGGAGGTTACTTAATGACCTTTTTCTCCCAAAACAGCATCTTTTTTTCCGAAAAATTTGTGCAGTCAATAAAACACTGTTTTTTCAAAATTCCACAAATTTAGGAAAGTATTATAAATTCGTTTATCTAAGTTAGTTTTACAGAATAATGATACAACTAGCATTCCTACTAACAAGTCACCGCGGCACCAAGCCACCCGAGGCTGACACGGCTACACACGCTCATCCCCCATCCCAATCTATTCAAAGCCTCCCTCTTTACAACCTCCCAAGAATTTCCCATTCCTTTAAACCTTTCCGTTTAGCCCTTGGCGGTTGGCCCAAAAGGAAAATCTTCGGCAATCTGTCATCCTTCATCCGCAGAGCCATCTCATCCTAGCCATCTCAACATTTCTCTCATTATAGCCATAGAAAACGGGATTGAACCAAATTTTCCGTACAGCCTAATGTTTCAAATACGGTCAGTAAACCGGGTACCCAGAACAATCCGTAGGTAATTTCTTGGGAAAACATCTAGCAAATCTTCATCTGTTCTTAGGAGCACTGTTGTCACTGGTGTTGTCACTCCAGAGCCACTGTTGTCACTGTAGTTTCGAATATTCTAATCTTGTTTTGCAGACTTATCTTCCTATTTTTCCAAAATAAAATTAACTGTGAAAAAACACTCTGAGCCTTGACTATTCTACTTTTAAGATCTTCACCACTCCCACCGTCTTTACTAGTAATACTACCAAGGTAAATGAAGCCGCCCATCTGATCAGTCTTTTCGTTACTCAGCGTAACCTTTTCATCCTCACTTACTCCTAGCCATCGTGACTTAGTCTTCTTAACATTAATTTTCAAACCTTTTCTAGCACCCTGAACTCGAAAAACCTCTGAAAGTTCATTCATTTTGCTTACACTTTGATCTAGGATGCTTAAATCATCAGCATAATCTAAGTTCAGAAGAGTTTTTCCTCTCTTTTAGATTCTGTGGTCTCCCATTGCCTTTCTTGTGCTCCTTAAGACAAATCCATCAAGATGATCCATATAAAGAGGGGTAGAAGACAACTATGCTTAACTCCTGATTTAATACAAAACCAGCTGCTAACCTCATTTCCCACCTTAACCGCAGCAGTGTTATTCTCGTACATAACACTAATAACTTTAATGTATTTGTCCGGTATACCATACAAAATTAAACCTTTGCTAAAGCTCTTCTGTCAACAGAATTGAACGCTGGCTCATAATCGATAAAACTGAGGACCAAAGGTGTTTGACAACGAAGGGACTTCTCATTTATTAGCCTAAGAGTGGCAATTTGGTCGACACATCCTCACCCTTTTCTAAAATTATACCGTTCTTCACATAAAACTTTGTCTACAGGACCCCTCAGTCAAAAAGCCACCAGAGCCACCATATTTAAGAAACTTATTAATCACACTATCAGTACTTGGAGCCTTATTATTTTTTAGTCCTTTTAGTACTGTCGCTAATTCTTCCTCACAAAACATATCTTCCTTCACATCCAAGATATCACAAATTTTTTCATTTTCCTCTATATCTTTTCCTGCAGCTCTGTCTCCATTTGGCACATTCTCAAAATGTTTTGCCCATCTCTCTTTAACTTATTCTTTATCACTATTTGTGCCCCTGTTCCCATCTTTAACTGGGAAAAGGGCGGATTGACTACTCTCTCTCAATTTATTAACATGCCTGTACAATATTTTACTATTATGCCTTCTAGCTGGAGCTTCCGGATCCCCGGCAATTTTATCCGTGGCCTCCACTTCACACCTCCTTAGTTCATATTGTAATGCCTTCTCTACTTTCTTTATATTCCTTTTGTTTTCATTTGATGTATCACTTAGATAATTCTGTACAAGCCCCTTCTCTCTATTAAACATGAAACTTTTTCACTAATATCTCTAGCTGCAGTCCTAACTTTCTCACTGTTCACTATTTACACTATTAGCAACTTCACAAATATTTTTCGAAAATTATTCCAACCATCTTCCACATTGTCAAATTTTAAAATCTTAAGTTTAGTATTCAACTGTTCCTGGAAAGTTTCTGGCAGATTTTTATCCTGGAGTCTACCAACATCACAACTTCATGAGAGGTAGTTATCCTTCCGAATTTTCAGCTTTAAACTAACCCTAAACACTACTAGACGGCGATCTTTAATTTTAACATCAATAACAGCACTTCTATGTGCCCTAGTATCTTGTATTGATCCTGTCAGTCTTTGCTTTACTATAACATAATCACTAAGGTTTGCTGTAGTACCCTCACGAGAATACGATGTTAACTTATGGGCCATTTTATGGCAAAACACCATATTGGTTATAACAGGATTGCTATACCTAAAATATGGCAAAGTCTGTAGCCATTATTGTTTTCTTTTCCTGTGCCAAATTTACTCAGGATAGGATACCATGTATCGCTATTTCTACAAACTTGGGCGTTAAAATATCCTAGTTAAAACACAATTTTTTTAGCTGGGTCCCTGTCTGTTTTCTCCTCTAACTGTAAGTAAAATGCATCTGAGTCACTAGTATCTCCGTCAGTTGGCTCTACCGGGGCATATACTACTATAACTGATATCCTGAACTTTCTAGTCATAAAATAAGCGATTCGTATTCTATTATCAATACCTTCTCAGCTAAACAAGAATTGGCAGCTTCCTTATTCAACATGAGCCCTACTCCATGTCAATGTACCCCATCCTTCCTGCCTGAGTAAACAAATTCTTTACCACCTAATTTCATATTTCCTACCCCTCGAATATGTATTTCTGAAACTCATATTGAGTCTACTTCGAATCTTTTGAATTCGTCAGTCAAAATGTTGATACGATAGTTATTTTTTAACGTCATACCATTCCAAGTTCCAATTTTCAGCAATAAATTGGTTTTGTTCTGTGTTTCGATTCCATTTCTTACGTTTGTACATTTTTCAATTAATTTATTATGGTTGTTGAGTTCAAGTATACAAAATGGATTAGAAACATTTCTTTTTTTTTTAATAAAATAGAATGTTTTTAATATTGTTTTTACTTCCTCTCTTTTTCAATCCTTCCCAGAAAATTATACTTAACTTTCTCATACAGATGAAAATTCCAAGGTACATATTACCACCGGTAATCAGTTATATATGAAGCATGCAGTGCTTCATAAATTTAGGATCAACTAATCCTAACCAAAATAATAAGTTGACAAAATTTAGTGCCGATACAGCATCTCATTAGATTTATCACTAGCATTATAAACGTATAAACACAAGTAAACATGTTGAACATCATTGATTTTAATGCAACAGTTCTAAAGGATTAAATAAAAAAAAACTGAAAGTAAGGAGTGACGTTAAAACTTAAAAACAACAGAAATTACTCCGCATATGAAAGGGGCTATTCCTTCCTCAACACCCCTCTCTTTACGCTAAAGTTTGACACTTTTTCTCAACTCTACTTTTTAAAACAGTAAAAAGCTTTAGTGTAAAGAGCGGGGCGTTGAGGAGGGAACAGTCTCTTTCATATACGGAGTAATTTCTGTTCGTTTTAAGTCTCAATGTCACTCCTTACTTTCAGTTTAAAAATGTGCTTTTTTAATTAATTTCTAAACGTTTTTGAATTAATAAATGTTTTGATTTTGGCTCTCCGCACACGAATAATAAAAAAAAAATGCATATTAATTTTTTTTTGGCTAAATGGCTTTCTCATAGTTTTGATCGGACGATTTTGAGAAAAAAAGGAGCGGGGAGGAGACCTAGTTTCCCTCCGATTTTTTGTTTGCTTGTAAAGGCAACTAGAACTTTTTATTTTTTACAAAAGTTTTTATTAGTAAAAAATATACATAGCTTACGAATTAACTTAAGTAACGAAGTTAATTACTTTATACTAAAGCTTAAATTTTGTCCCAATTCCTTAAGAATGACCCCTGAATCACAAAGGCCGTAAAATAAATAGTTGAAATTACTAAAAATACTCTAGCGTAAAGAGAAAGGTATTAGGAGGAGGTGAACCCCTCATATGCGTGATAATTTCTGTTCGTTTCAAGTTTTAATACTGTTCCTTACTTTCAGCTGAAAAAAAACTTTTCATATTTATTTTTTTATTTTTTTAAATATTGCTAGAAAATCCTGCGCCCCTTCATGGAAATTCTCTTCCCCCATGACAAATTCCTCCATAGAAAGATCCCCCACGCAACCCCATCCCCTCAACCCCTCCCCCCAAACCAGAAAAATCTCCCTGAAAACACTTCCCAATAACCATTACTATATGTACACACGGTCAAAGTTTGTAACTTGCAGCCCCTCCCACGGAGACTGTGGGGGAGTAAGTCGTTACACAGACATAGTTATTAGGTTTTTCGACTATGCTGAATAAAATGGCGATCTCAGAATTTTGATTCGGTGACTTTTGGAAAAAATAAGCTTGGGAGGGGGCCTAGATCCCTTAGGGGGCATTTATTATCCATACACGGAGATTTTCCATTCAATGCAGAAGACGTTTTGGATAATCTAGCCCACAAAATATACAGTGTGGTTTTATTGTGTAATTACATATTACAGTGTTGTCTCAATAAAGAACATACTTTATATTCTAAAAACTTTATTTTCTCCCTTTTAACTTGTACTACGAGCCCTCATTCAATTTATCCACCCCGCTCCAAAAGTTATTGCTGGGTACACCCTGCTATTTACCTTAAAGCTCTCCCTTCCTTTAAAGCCTTCCAAAAGTTAGATTTGAGTCATATTTCTCAGACTTCTTATGCGTAGCTTCATCCATAGAGCTGGTGAATATGGATTAATAAGTACTAATACTTGTAGAAAGGAGAAAAAGTAATGTCATCCTCTTTTCAAGTAATCATGGAATAACATTCTCCACCCTTGGACCTCTCTGCTCAAAGCTGTTTTTAAGAGCAAAAAAACGAAGCAAAAACACACTTTTACTAATGAGGAATTGTTCGTCTGGAGAAGATTGTCTGGAGAAGATTCCAGTAATTTTACTCCAGGCTCATGGACTAGTTCTATCTGTTTACTTTGTAATCCTTATCATTTGTTTTGCAAGAACTTTCTCCACTATTAAATTTGAAAGTCTCAAGAGCGAAAAATTTTCAAAGATGTTAGCTATTCTGGCTTCTTGAAATGACACAGTAGACAATTAACGCGCACGGACTATTATAAATGTTATCATCATTCAAGATAAGATTCTGAAGCCGGGAATAGCTATTTGACTTATCAAGCCCCTTGGACAGCCTTGGGGGGGTGTCATTCTTTTTCTTCAAAGATATGCACTCAATGTCCAGTGCTGAGGAATTCTCAAGAGTGTCATCTCTTAAGACGTTTCATCTCTTGAGACTGTCACTACGGCAGAGATATCACCATTTCCTTTGACGTCACCAGGTTTTTTCTGGCTCAGATAAGGCTAAACAACATACGAGCAAGAAATTACATATTGGTGTATCAGCAGGAAAAGAATATCTATAAGAGGGGAGATCCATACCAGCATTAAGCCCACTGTAAGACTGGATCGAAAAAGGACCGCTGGAAACAGGGGGCCACAACTGCTGATAAAGTCAGACCATCAAAGACTCTCAGTTCTATTGAGTCGTTTGGTTCTGAAGATGTTATAGCCAAATTTAACTCCCATACACATTTACTAATAAAATATATCATGGTTCCAGGTACATCCAAAGTTGCTATTATACCGCTAGTCTTTTCGCGAGTTAAAAGTTAAGTTTTTACACAAGTGCTTAGACTCATCTTGAAGGAAGGAATATAAGGCTTTGTTAGAATAAACTCCTCGAAAAAATGGTTTCAGATGATTTTGCACTGTAGAACAAATTTATTTTTCATGCCCTATTTTTGGGCAAGTCTTCCTTCGAGTATCCAAATCTAGGTGTAAATTTGCGTGTTTGCTTTGTAATATGTCAGGTCTCAGATAGGCCGGTAAAAAAAATACTTTGCTGGATTTAGCCCTACTCGAAACCTCCGCGTTCAATAACAGAGACATCAAACTACTCTCAAATTACAGCTGCATTTAAGTGATGACCGCTGCCAACTAGTTTTCATGTTTTCTGTTTACCCTCCTCCCCTCCACAAACAAATCCTGCGTACAAACCCGATTACAGCGAAGAAAAAATCTTTGCGTAGGTGTTATGCCTTGAACATACACTGTTTAAAAAGAAGTTTTTGATTCTGAATCAGTTTTTTACCTATGACTCTCAGTAAATTACGGCAAAATAACTGATTTGAGCGCTTTGATATAACCAGAAAACAGTTTTGTCGAGTTCAGCATTGTTAAAAAATATATATATATTTAAGTGCAATTTTTACAGATATCAGAGAATCATATGGCCACAAAAATATGGATAGAGTATTATATCTATGTTAACATTATTTCCGACGTCCTCAGTGGAGTTATTAATTCAGTGTGTGCTGGGAGACTCGGTGAAGACTAAAAACTGTAATTTTTTATTTACTGTAGATAACACTCTTTTAAAGCATCTTTTTTCTTTAGTTCTTATTTGCAAAGAGAGTATTATCCCTCGGCGCTCTTTCACATTTTGTACCTGTTTTTTGAATCTCAGATTGATAACACCTGTAAGTCAAATTGGCTAATAAAAATAGTAATCGTAGTTTAAGTAAATATAATACATATATAAAACATATTTAAAAACAGAACATATAAAACAGAAAGTAAATATTTTACGGAATAACACGAGGGTTAATCAATAAATACCAAAGACTGAAAAAATGAAAGACTTTGAACGTAAGCTCCAACAGTTTCGTTGACATCAATTTCTCCTTTGTTAATTAATTATGCTAGTTAAAAGTTTTCAGTTTGTAGTCCTTTTAAATAGCGTATTTCCTGTTATTTTTAAAATATGTTTTGGCTATTACTGATTTTCCCAGATTCAAATCCGGCTTCTATCAACACTTTCTGCGTGGCCATTCCTCATAATACATATTTTGCAATAATGCTTGGAAATTTAGACAGGTGGCCTGAGTAACCATCTGCAAAATAGGTTTTTTATATTGCTTGAGATCAAAAAATCATCAAACAGTTCGTGGCAACGAATTGTAAGTGAGGAGCGACTTGGCTCAATAGTAACCAAAACTCTAAAAACCGAATTTTCATGTTATTAGATACATCAAGAGAATTAACTTATGTTGCTAATTCCAAGTATATAGAATTTATTAAGTTTAGTTTTACCCATCAAAAGTTACAAGCCTGAAAAAATTTGCTTGATTTTTGAAACACAGGGAAATACACCCTAAAATTCAAAAAATCTTAATGAAAATAAACATCATCAGATTCAGCATATCAGAGAACCCTACTGTAGAAGTTTCAAGAAAGATCAAGGATGCCTGTTTATTTGTTTTTTTAAATATTTTTTTTTTCGTTTTTTTCCCAGGGGTAATCGTGTCGAAATAATGGTCCTAGAAGATCAGGAAAGAGTGCGTTCGAACGGAAACTAAAAGTTATCACGCGGTTTTTAAGTGACCAAAAGATTGGAGGGCAATTGGTCCCCCTCCTATGCCCCTTTTCCCCACAGTTTTCTGATCAAAATTTTGAGATAGCCATTTTGTTCAGTATAGTTGAAATATCAAATAATTATCTCTTTAGGGGAAAAATGGCCTCCACAATTCGTTGGGAATGGCCTGTATGTTGTCAAATCTGCCCAATGTTTACTGATAATATTTTTTATTGGGAAGTATAGACATTTGGGGGGTGGGGGGGATTTTGTGCTCGGGGTGGATTTCCATAGGGAAAATCTTCTTTGGGCCGAGAAATTTCCGAGGGGGGGAGTGACTTTCCCAAGGGAAATTTTTCACTGGGGGAGCTTGACAGAATTCCTATACAATTTTTTTTTAATTGTCTTACAGTCTCTTTGCCAACTCAATTTTGTATGTGGAGATGTTACGGGGGAATTATCCGGGGGCTATTTTTCGCGTCTTTTGATTTCCCGAAAAAATTTCCGCGGAAGGGGGCATTTCTAGGGAGATTTAGAAATCGATTAGAAATTAGTCTTTTTGATGATGTATGCTAAGGAAAGTACGCAAAAATGAAAGGACGAATTTTCAGGCTGAATCTTCCTTAAGTAATTTTACAGGGGAAAATTTTAGTGAGGATGGAACTATCTGGAGGGAATTTGACGGGGGGTGCACTTTACGCTGGACGTACTTTCACGGGAAGGTTTCCATGAGGGGGGGATTATTTCATGGAGGGTGAGCCAGATTTATCGGTGTCATTGAAAAACGATCAGAAATTGAATAATAACACACGTTTTTTTTTAACTGAAATCAGGAAGCAACATTAAATTTCAAAACAAACAGAAATTATTCTGTGACATAAGGATTTCCCCCTCCTCAATAGCTTGCTCTTTATAATAAAGTTTTACTGTTTTGCTCGTTTTTAAGAGCTGCTACTGAAACACAGGGGCGGTTTAATTAGAATAGGAACCGTTTTTAAAAGTGCTAAAAGTTTTTGCGTAAAGAACAAGGTATTGAGAAGGGGGACACCCTTTATATAGGGACCAATTTCTGTCCATTTCGAGTTTTAATGTTGCTTCTTACTTTCAGTTCAAAAAACCTTTTTTTTTTATTAATACAGAGGTTAGCCCCAAATGTTTATTACACGAATAGACACACTAACGGACAGTACTGCAAGTCTGTGTTAATTTGAATTTAAATAAATTAAGTTAGAATCAAAACAGAGTCATGAAAACAGGAATAGTTCAGATGGTAAGAAGTGCTAAATAATGTTGCAATAAAAGATGACGAAATTATATGTCTAAGGTACATTAAAGTAACTAAATCAAGCTTTAAACTAACGAAACTAACTAATTTACATATATATCTATCATGTACTAAACATATCTTCAAGGTAAATAGTGCTAACAAACAAATAGTAGTACTTATAAAAGAGCTTACCGATGGTAAAAACTGTGGTTGCAATTCTTTGGCGTAAAGTTTTGACACAGATACATTCTCAACAAACGAATATGACCGTAGCCTGTCACTGTTAGTGATTCGGATGTTTTCATCTCTTTCCATTAGCTGAAATAAAAGAAAACTCATTTAATTCCAATCGATATAGAGACATCTATAAATTACAAACAGGCATATGTAAAATACTAATCTTTAAAGTACTACCTAAGTAAACTTCTTAGGATCTTGGAAGCTTTTAGGTAGTTGCATGGGTACTAGGAACTACATTTCATGGCTAATTAGAATTATTTCGAATTTTTACTTAAGGTGAGACAAAATAGAAGATTTAAAACCAAAATAACTTTCAGCGACCGAGCATAACAATGATAATTAACTGAACGATTATGGAAAAATTCAGAAAACAAGAAGCAAAGAAATAGAATTTTGACCAGTGAAATTCTAAGAAGAAAGACATGTTGCAAATATTTCATGTAGATAAACAAAAAAGCCTCCTTGGCCTATATAAGAAAAGATATAATGAAAAATAAACAAGAGTTTCAAAACACAAATATGTTTTTTAGATTTTTTTTCTTGCCTCTATTCAATTTTTAATTTTTGAGTTTATTTTAGTTCTTTGATCTCTCCTCGGTTTTCAACTTTTCATCTTTTACTTTAAAGTCCGTGTTTTTAGTTCCTTCTTTCTTTTCCCCCTTGCCGCTGGTACTGAAGATGACTTGATATAAATTTAGGCGCAATCATTTCGATACATTTCCCCTCTTTGGATTTTTTTGATTGAAATTTCTGCTTCTTTCTTAGTTTTAGCATTCTCTTAATTTTTTCAGGGTTTTTATAGATGAGACAGGTAATCTTTTGTCTTAAATTTACAAATAGATTTTGTACTCTCAGTGGTTGATCTGGGTTAATCACAAAGGCTGAAAATGGTTAGAATGAAGAATCTTATATATTTAGTACCCTCCTAGCAGGCATAATAAAGATCATAAGGTTTTCAAACAGTTCGTGGTAGCGAACTGTAGTAAAGAGCGACCCGGCTCAATAGTAACCGAAACTATAAAAAACGGAAGTTTGATACCATATATATATATATATATATATATATATATATATATATATATATATATATATATATATATATATATATATATATATATATATATATTTTATCAATTTTAGTCTAACCCATCAAAATTTACAAGCCTGAGAAAATTTGCTTTTATTTAGAAAATAGGGTGAAACACCCCTTAAAGGTAATAGAATCTTAACGATATCAGGGAACCCTACTGTAGAAGTTTCACGATCACCCAGGGGTGATCGTATCGACCCAAAGGTCCTAAAATGTCACGAGAGGGCTCATTTTAATGGAAAATAAAAGTTATAGCACCCTTTTTAGGTTACTAAAAATTTTAAGGGTACCCAGGCTCCCTCCAACGCTCATTTTTTCTCAATGTCACCGAATCAATATTATGAGATAGCCATTTTATTCAGCATAGTCAAAAAACCTAGAAACTATGTCTTTGGGGACGACTTACTCCCCAACAGTCTCCATGGAAGGGGCTGCCAGGTACAAACTTTGACCAGAGTTTACATATAGCTATGGTTATTGGGAAGTGTACTGAAACTTACAGAGGGATTTTTTTGGCTGGAGGGGGGGGGGTTGAGGGGAGGGGGTTATGCGGGGGAAACTTTCCACGGAGGAACTTGTCATGTGGGGAGAAAATTTCCATGAAGGGGGTGCAGGATTTTTTAGCATTTTTTTAAAGAACAATGAAAAAATAAATATGCAAAGTTTTTTCAACTGAAAGTAAGGAGCAGCATTAAAACTTAAAACGAACAGAAATTATTACGCATATGAAGGGTTCACCTCCTCCTAATATCTCTTTACGCTAATGTAATTTCATTGATTTCAACTATTTGTTCCACGGCCTTTGTGATTCAGGGGTCATTCTTAAGGAATTGGGACAAAATTTAAGCTTTAGCGTAAACAGTGAGGTCTTGACAAGGGGGAGAACCCTCTCATCTACGTAATAAACACATACAAATTTAGAAGTTCGTTACGTAAGTTAATTCGTAAGTTACGTATATTTTCACTAATAAAAACGTTCGTAAAATTAAAAGTTCTACTAGCCTTTTTAAGTAACCAAAAAATTTTGGAGTAACTAGGCCTACTCCCCCCTCCTTTTTTCTCAAAGTTGTTCGATCAAAACTATGAGAAAGCCATTTAGCCAAAAAAGTAAATTAATATGCAAATTTCCTATTAATTAATCATGTGCAGAGAGCCAAAATCAAAACATGCATTAATTAAAAAAACGTTCAGAAATTAAATTAAAAAAAACAAGTCTGTTTTAACTGGAAGTAAGGAGCGACATTAAAAATTAAAACGAACAGAAATTACTCCGTATATCAATGGGGTTGTTTCCTCCTCAACGCCCCACTCTTTATGGTAAAACGCCCCACTCTTTACGGTAAAGTTTTTTACTGTTTTAAAGAGTAGATTTGAGAGAAAGAGTCAAACTTTAGCGTAAAGAGCGGGACGTTGAGGAGGGAACAACCCCTTTCATATACAGAGCAGTTTTTGTTCGTTTTAAGTTTTAATGTCGCTCCTTACTTTCAGTTAAAAAAAACTTTTTTTTTATTTGACCTGCAAATAAAAAGGTTAATAAGCGCATTGCTGAAAGCAGGATTCACCATGTCGTAATCGACCTATAGGATGATCTGTAAGAGATAGAGCCTTTCTCACAGTTATGAGCCCACTTTTGAATAAATATACGAGAGTAAACTAATGCCCATTGACTTTCAAGCCAATATTTAATATTTTTGCGGGATAACGCTAAATAGGGCTGGTTAACTTTTTTTCAGATACCGACACGAGCTTCCCTTCTCACCAGTTTCCCTATCTTTGGAATTGAATTTATCTAATGCTAAAATATTAATGGAGACTTTTTCTATCTATCTTTTCTTATAGCGACAAACTTGTAAAATGCATACGGGCTTTTCCCTTAACTTTGCCATTATTCACTGCCACTATGAAAGTGGGGTCCCCGTCATAAAAGTCCTCAATCTTATCACGGAGAATAAAGCCTGTCAAAACAAAGAATTTTCCGCTAACTAGGACAAATAATTGATGTCTTTTATTTGGTCGAAACAATCTGTGAAAACAACTTGAGTTTTTTTTTTGTTAGTAAATTATTAGTCTAATCTGCCCTTTGTTTACCAAATTGTACTGTATGATAAATACAGGAACATATTGTACATATCAAACATAGTGTCAACTTAAATTTACTTGGGTTTAACAATACAGTAGATTTTAATAGTCTTTTGTTTCCAAGCTTTTAAAGAAGAAAAATTTAAAAAAACAATTGGAAAACAATTTTTCATTGAAAAGTAAAGGCCGTATTGAACTTGAGATTAGGAGAAATAAAAACCTACAATACTTCAAACTCCAAACAACCAGAAATTACTATTAAAGAATAAATGAGACCCAAAACGAACAGAAATTAAATAAACGATCATAGCAAAAACATGTAACAGGTGCTATTATAAATGAAGAAATAAATCTTAAAACAAGTAGAGCTTAAATTGAATTTGCAAATCAAGCTTAAAACGAACAAATATATTTTTCTTTTGAAGTATAAATGAAACCCATAACGAACATAAATAAAATAAAGAATCATAGCAAATAAACATACAATAGGTACTCATAAAATTGAATACACAAATCTTAAAACGAGTAAAACTTAAATAAAATATGCAAATCGAACTGAAAACGAACAAAACCACTACAGACAAGAGTTTGGACGCTGCCTCCTTCCCTAACTGTAAAAGTAAGGACCTACTGCGTCATTATCGGCTTACTGAAAACAGACTATATTATAAATAATTTGTTTTTTTACTTATATTATTAAAACATTGAAAATATAAATTAGAGTAAAACTAAATTTTGATCTGATGAGCTCTCAGCAATCAATATCATTAAATATCAAATATTCAGTTTAATTTTATTAGTTCTTTCCAAGACTCTTCAAGATAAATGTAGATTCACTACAAAAAAGAGTTTGTCTAGTGCCCCTTCCCTGACTGTAAAATTTTATAAGTCTACTGCATCATGGGCGCTTTACTGAAAACAAGTTATGTTACAAATATTTCTTTCCGGTTATTACAGCATTGAAAATAAAAATAGAAATTACAATGAAATATAATCTTGAACTGATATTTCAACAATTAATATAATTATATATCAAATATTCAGTTTAATTTAATCACTTCTTTTCAAGACTGTTCAAGAAACATACAGTTTTCTTTTTTTTTATCTCCTCACTCCATTTCTTGAGCATTTGACTCTATAGTACTATCTTAATCTCATTCTCCCAATTTGCATGTATATCCAATGGTCCTCTACTTTCATTCAAAAAAAAAAAAAAAAAAAAAAAATGTCTTGTCTAAAATGTCTATGGTTTTTGTGGCCGTGATCTTTTTTTCCCCTGCGAGAGTAAATCTTCATAAACTGCCTGAAGCAACCTGTCACTCAGTAACTGAAGGACTGTAAACCAAAATTTAATTATTGAGACTAGTCTTTAATTTTTAGTGGCAATAGACACTGCAGTATAAAAATAAATCCTATAATTGTCAAATCCAAGTGATCCTTTCTTTTCAAAGTCACAAATGAAAAAATTTAAAGAATCCCAGTTACGAACACCTCCGTTATATTTATAGAATCTCTTTTTCTCCTTCCATTCAATCACTGTTATAGTCACTGTAACCTGTATAGTGAACCGTAGCCAATTTGTGTGCACGGGAGGCTGTTAGGTTTCTTGCTGTTATATTTTATATATCAATAACTGTAAATTGATCGGTTGCGTCTTGCTTTGCCAGTTTTTTCTTCTTAAGAATTATCACGTTGGATCAAAGTTTTATAAAGATATTAAAAAGGTTATGGGCAGGACTTCTACCTTAAGTTGGGTTTACCGGCTAGATGGGTTAAGTTGGGTTTGAGCTTGTGGATGAAGCTTAGGGCTAATTGCCTTCCGATTAGCCCAAGATTAAAAAGATATTAAAAAAAAGATGCTCCAGTGAAGACAGATATACTTGCACGCTTTGCAGAGTTAAACAGGATTATTTGGTGCATTGCTTGAGCCCGTACCAGGGGCTCTCTACGATAACGAAAGAGATATTTGGAAAATATGAGTTTATAATCCCAGGTGTCTTAAATAGTACATCCCCTCAGTTTATTTCTAGAATAGAGAGGAACCAGGAAATTTTGCTAACTAAAAAAAAGAAATCCTAGTATTAAGTAAATGTAGTGTTTCATTTACCTGTTTCTTAGTTTTTTTTCTTTTTATGATGGATGATGTAAGCTTGTTATATTTGTGCTTCTTTTTTCTTTCTTTTTTTGACTTTATGGGTGCATAGGTTTTGCTTCTTGTTATATGCTCGTACTAAATCTTGAATATTATTATAATTTTTTATATTATAATTAATATTATATATTTGGAGTATTCGAAGCAAGCCCAAGTGTTTGGTTTTGTTCTGTCCAACACAACTTTAATTTTTATAACAGAATACACCTTAACTCAAAAATAAGATTGAAAATAGTAATTGAAAATAATTATGATTTTTTTACAGAATAATCTCTCAAAATAAAAAAGAAAAACCTAAATGGATGACATTGACGCATACACTGTAAAGTCACTCAGATAGGCACACACTCTGCATTATTTTTCGGGCAGACCAATAATAAAAAAATATCAATTTTGATAATTTGAATAAGAAGTGCCCATACATTTGGGGAAATATATTATATCGAGCGTGGAAAGCCCAAAGACCTCCTCCCTTGCAAAACAGCCTGCCCTTAACAGATAACTAACGGAAGCAATATTTTACCGAGAGTGACCTGAATATAAAGATCCTAGCTTTTCACCAAGAAGAACTGTAGGCGTTTATCCTCCACCCTAATCTTTTCAAAGTTTTAGCCTTTACTCCGCATTATTAAGTCCCTCTCTGTTTTATCCCCTTTCTTATGGCCTCTTTCCAGGTCGTCACCCTCGTCCTTCATCTACGAAACGCGACCCTACCCCCTTGACCTTTTTTTTACCTAATAAAGAGAGATTGAACAATATTTTTCACGAAGATCGATTCCCGTTGTGTTGTCACTATACGAGTATTAAATACTATACGTAGATAACAGCTAAAATAGATTTAGTATGTCTCCCTCAGCTTTTCAAAGTGTTCATGTTTAAAAGCAATAAATGTGTTAATACTGTTGCTTCTATAATCCCAAACTTTGGTCGACGGTGCAACTTCCTATTATTCTTGTATTTTTTTTTAGTTGAAACATGACCTTCAGCTTGGCCGTTTTACTTTTTCACCTTCACTATGTCTTCCATCCTCACTAATATTAAGGTATTTGAAGCAATCTACTCAATCATTCTCCTCCAGACATAAGACCACTTAATCACAATCCTCATTATTCGTCCTCTTAACTTAAAGTTTTAAACCTCTTCTTGCACTATAAGCACTGAAAATCCGTATGATTTAATCATTTCAGCAACGTTTTTGTCTAGCCACTGACATCATCTAAATAATATAGAAGAGGTTTTAGGTTTGATACCATATTCTTTCATAGCTGTTCCATATTGATTCTAATGCTTACCTCGCTTCCTATCTTAACCGCGACAATATTATTCTGGCCCATTTCAAGAACTTTAATCTGCTTATCTGGTATACCAAGTAAGATATAACCTTTGATAAAGCTGACTCAAATGCCTATTCAAAATGACTTTTAAGAACTTTGGCATGCCAATCTGGTATACCGAGTAGGATATAGCCTTTGATAGAGCTGACTCGAACGCCTATTCAAAATCAATAAGACTCAGAACAAAAGAGGTTCAATAGTTTTGACACTTCTAAGTTACCAATCTAAATACAAAAAGCTGATCAAAACAACACAATGCCTTACTAAAACCACGCTGTTATTCTCTTAAAAATTTTTCTGTAGCTTACTTTAGACTATTAGATACTACATTCTAAGTAATTGGATTTTTACCAAAGTAAAATTAACACCTCTATAATTTTTATTTGACTTTAGTCTCCCTTTTTATAAATGAGTTTAATTCAAATTTTCCAGAATTACTTGGCGCTTTTAAATAATCTTTATAGTTCTAAATAAATTATTTCTTACGTCATATATAATGGTGGCACTTACTCGCCCAAATTCTGGTGAGGGATGGAGGAAGGTACTTTTAAAATGATTTTTAATGAAGACATAAAAAAAAGACTTTTAAATATCTAAAAAGGTAGTTATCCTCCCAATTGTTACGCCGTATTTACATTAAATTTCAGAATATTATTAAAATTTCTATTTGTATCTGAAGCTTCTTTCTTTTTCAATAGTTTTATTATCATATATCGCTCCTGCTAGCTAGATGATATTCATCCTCTTTAACACTGTCACAAACTTCCTTTGCGGTGTTATATAATTTACGACATTTTAACGCATAATCGAAATGATCTGCTCATCTCTCCTGAGCACCGGCTCCGTCACTACTTACATCTTCATTCCACTTCATTCATTCATTCATTCATTCATTCATTCATTCATTCATTCATTCATTCATTCTTCATTCATTCTTCTTTCATTCTAACAGGGTCACATTAACTTCATCATTTAGATTTCTTCAATTTGCCCGTTCAATATCAAACTAACGTACAGATGACTAATTTGTCTAGATCTTTGACAATTTTATCCATAGCCCTTGTTTCACACATTCATACTTTAAATGCCCTTCCGTCCCTTACATTTCTCTTGCAATTTTCTAAATTTAATAATCTTTTTATTGCCAGAGTAAAACAAAAGCCATGCAGAAAATTGGTTTCTCACAATCTTTTCTACTTTTATCAGATAATTCTATATACAACAAAGAAAATGATAGGCTCATGTCGAAATTGATTTTTTTAAGCAACGTTTTCCGGTTGGAAATATAGAACAAAGTTGAAAATTCAAACGAATGCACTGTTTCGTGGCTTAAGGGAATCTCAATATTCTTTAACTGGCTACAACATCGACATGTTTTAGTGTATTAAATAAAAAAAGACAAGTTTTTTTCAACTGAAAGTAAGGAGCAACATTAAAACTTAGAACCAATAGTAATTATTACGTATATGAGGGGGGGGGGTTGTCCCGATCATCAATACTTCACTCTTTACGCTAAAGTTTGAATTTTGTTCCAATTCTTCAAGAATGACCCCTGAATCACAAAAGCTGTTTAATGAGAATAAATAGTTCTTTCGAAAGTACCAAAAAAACTTTAGCTAGCGTAACGAGCGAGGTATTGACGAGGGGGTGAATCCTTTCATATAAGTAATAATTTCTGTTCGTTTCAAGTTTTAATGTTGCTACTTACTCCCAGTTGACGAATCTTATTTCTTTATTTAATTTCTGATCGTTTTTTTAAGTAAGGCTATTAAATCAGACACTCCCTTCATGGAAAAGTTCTCTTTCCCCATGAAAAATTCCTCCATGGAAACATCCTCCCACATAATCCTCTTCAATGAGCCCCCTTGCGATGTTCTAGGACCACTGAGTCGATACGGTCACCCTTGAAAAAAAAAAAAAAAAATAAACACGCATCCGTAATGTTTCTTCTGGTAAAAACCACAAAATTCCACCCTTTTGTAGATAGGACCTTGACACCTCTATACGAGGGTTCTCTAATATGCTAAATCTGGTGGTGTAATTTTCATTAAGACTACGACTTTTCGGGGGTGTTTTTCCCTTTTTCCGAAAATAAAGCAAACTTTATCAGGCTCGCAACTTTTGATGGGTTAGACTAAACTTGATGAAATTATATATTTGAAATCAACACAAAATACGTTTCTTTTCATTTATCTATTGGCGTCCGAATTCTGTTTTATAGAGTTTCAGTTACTATTGAGCCGGGTCACTCCTTACTTAAAGTTCGTTACCACAAACTGTTTGATACTTCAAATTCCCTAAAAGCTCAAGCAAGCTCAGTTCTCAGTAAGTGCTAGTTTTTCAGAATGATGTCAAACAGTTTGACATCCTAGTTGCCCTCCAAATTGGAGGGCAACTAGGACTCCTCTCTCGCTCCTTTTTTTCAAAATCTTCCGATTAAAACTATGAAAAAGCCATTTAACCCCCCAAAAAAATTAATATGTAAATTTCGTTTTAATTATTTATGTGTGGAGAGCCAAGATAAAAAAATGCATTAATTAAAAAACGTCCAGAAATTAAACAAAAAAAAAGTTGACTCTTTGCTTTTTTGTTTTCAGGGGGATTTTGTTGGTTTGGAAGTGGGGTTGAGGGGAGGGAGCTATGTGGGAGGATCTTTTCTTGCAGGAATATATCATGGGGGAAGAGAAATTCAATGAAAAGGGCGCAGAATTTCCTAGCATTACTGTAAAAGAAACAATGAAAAAATAAACATGAAAAAGTTTTTTTCAATTGAAACTAAGGAGTAGCATTAAAACTTAAAACGAACAGAGATTATTACGCATATGAGGGGTTCTAAAAGTACTTTAGCATAAAGAGCGAGGTATTTAGGAGGAGATAAATACCTCGGTCTTTATGCTAAAGTATTTTTAGTAATTTCAGCTATTTATTCTACGGCGTTTCTGATTCAGGGTTATTCTTATAGAATTGGGACAAAACTTAAAATTTAGTGTAAAGAGCGAGGTATCAACGAGGGAACAAACCCCCTCATATACTTAATAAAAACATAAGAGAATAATAGTTTGTTACGTAAGTTAATTCTTAAGTTACGAATATTTTTTACTAATAAAAACGTTCGTTAAAAATATGCAAATTTATTTTAATAATTTATGTGCAGAGAGCCAAAATCAAACATGCATTAATTCAATAACGTTCAGAAATTAAATTTAAAAAAACTAGTTTTTTTTACCTGAAAGTAAGGAGCGACATTAAAACTTAAAACGAACAGAAATTACTCCGTATGTGAAATGGGTTGTCCCCTCCGCAATCCCTCGCTCTTTACGCTAAAGTTTGACTCTTTGCCACAATTCTACGTTTTAAAAGAAATAAAAACTTGAACGTAAAGAGCGAGGGATTGCGGAGGGAACAACCCATTTCACATACGGAATAATTTCTGTTCGTTTTAAGTTTTAATGTCGCTCCTTACTTTCAGTTAAAAAAACTTTTTTTTATTTAATTCTCAGGTGAGAATCATAAATTTTTACAACTGTACTTCATCAGTGATAGCAATTCTGAATCGAATGCACGTTGCGAAATTTCTCCCGACGTTAAAAGGACTATCGTTTCCCAATTGCAGCATCTTTTCCACGAAAATAATAATTTAGTGCGCCTGTTCAAAACAGCAATCGATTTGATGCTTACTGATACGCATAAAATTGTTATTTCCGCTGACAAAACGCCTACTGGCGAACATATTTGTAGATACAATGCTCCAACTATCGATGAAGTGGCAATCGCTTTGGTCGGTGATCAGTTTTTACCTCGAGATATTATTCTTCATAAGCGAAACGCTCAGCTGGTAAGAATTGCTGAAACTCATCGATGCTACGATGCCCTACAATATCCTATCATTGTTTTGGGATGGAGCCGACGGCTATCACTTTAAAAATAAATTGATAGACCATCCACTAACAAACAAACGGATTAGAAATGCGGCGCAATGAATTATTATTCCTATAGACTAATGATTCGTCACAATGAAGAAAATTATAATTTAAAATGCCATCAATTGTTTCACCAATACATCGTTGATAAATATGCAAAGATTGAATCAGAACGTTTGCTATTTATTCGTCTGAATCAGACCAAGCTCCGCTGTGAACAATACATTCATTTGCGAGATGCAGTTGTAAATGACGGTAATACCACTAACGTTGCAAGATTAACGATTTTACCTTCGTCATATGCTGGCAGTCCCCGTCATATGCATGGATATACTGAAGATGCTATTGCGTATGTTCGTCTCTATGGCCGTCCAGATTTATTTATTACATTTACATGTAATCAATCTTGGGACGAGATACATTATCTTTTACTTCAAGGACAATCGGCGGTTCATAGACATGACATTACGGCCAGTGTCTTCCGGCAAAATTTGAAATCACTAGTAAACTACATAATAAAACTTAAGGTTTTTGGGTCAGTGCAATGCTGGATGTACTCAGTGGAATGGCAAAAACGGGGATTGCCACACGCACATATACTAATCTGGCTACATGTTAAATTACTTCTAATGAAATTGACGATGTGGTTTCCGCTGAAATACCTGATGAAAATGTCGATAAGGGCTTATATGATATTGTGGTAAAAAAATATGATACATGGATCTTGCGGTGCACTAAACGAAAAATCACCATGCATGGCCAAAGGAAGGTGCAGAAAGCAATATCCTTGACTTTTAGTACCCAACACAATTACCGGCAATGATGGTTACCCACTATATAGAAGAAGATCTACTGAAGATGGCGGTAAAACAGCAATAATAAAAAAGCATAACAGTACCACCATCGAAGTAAATAACCAGTGTGTTGTTCCATATTCACCTTTATTTTCAAAAAAATTTAATACACACATAAACGTTGAATACTGTAACTCCGTAAAGGCAATCAAATACATATGTAAATACGTCAACAAAGGCAGCGACATGGCAGTTTTTTGCTTGAAGTCCGAAATCAGTGATATTGATGAAATCGTACAATATCAGGCTGGAAGATACATAAGCAGTAATGAAGCTATTTGGCGAATTCTTTTATTTCTAATACATGAACGAAGTCCAGCTGTTGTTCACTTAGCGGTACATTTACAGAATGGACAACGTGTTTAATTTTCGGAATATAACGTGCAACAAAGAGCCCTTAATCCACCAGATGCAACGTTAACTGCTTTCTTTTCGCTATGTCAAAATGATTCTTTCGCAAAAAAACTGCTATATACTGAAGTGCCTTCGTATTACACGTGGAATACTAAAACGAAATCATTTGAACCTCGAAAACGGGGTAAGTCAGTCGACGGCCAACCTACTATCTTCAAAGACACCACGATAGGAAGACTCTGCACCATTCACCCCAATCAACATGAATGCTTCTTTCTCCGCCTGCTTTGGTGAATGTACCCGGTCCGACGTCCTTTGAGTATTTGAGAACTGTAAATGGTACTATACATGACACTTGTTGTAGTGCATGCCAAGCTCTGAATTTATTGGAGAATGACCAACACTGGGATAGCTGCATCAATGATGCGTGCAAAACGTCAACTCCAAGTCAAATTCGTGCATTGTTTGGAATCATATTAACAACTGGCTCTCCTTCAGCTCCTGCAGAGTTATGGGAGAAATATAAATCGAAAATGGCCGAGGGTATACTCCATCGAAAACGGCTAGAGATGCAGATCTGACCTTTGATTTTACATCAGAACTACTTTAGTTATTATTGAAGATTTGTGCGTATATATGGCAAACAAACCTCTTCAGGATTTGGGAATGTCTTCACCTAATCGTAACGCTGCTGTTTCGACATGTGTAGAATTGGATCGTGAACAAAGTTACAACACGAGTGATCTATTGTCGCATGTACAAAATTATATGTTTAAAATCAGCATTAAAATGCGATTCTTTTGATGTAGCTATTGGTATCAAAATTCCATTTTTAGAGTTTTGGTTACTATTGAGCCGGGTCGCTACTTACTAGAGTTTGTTACCACGAACTGTTTGATAATATTTCTAAGTTAAAGTCTGAGCAAAACGATATTTATGATAAGATAATGCATTGTGTAGAGAAAAACGTTGGAGAAATCTTCTTTTTGTCTGCGCCAGGAGGTACTGGTAAAACGTTTGTGGTAAAATTGATTCTGGCGTCAATTCGATCAAAAAATGACATAGCGTTGGCAAGTGCGTCGTCCGGAATAGCCGCAACGTTGCTGCCTGGTGGAAGAACTGCTCATTTCGCTTTCAAATTACCTCTGAATTTGCATTCTACAGAAACTCCCACGTGCAATATTCCCAAATCCTCTGGGATGGGTAAAGTATTTCAGCAATGCAAACTTGTTATTTGGGACGAGTGCACTATGGCACACAAAAAATTGCTCGAGGCTCTGGAACAATCAATGTGAGATTTGCGAGGAAATTTGAAACCCTTTGGCAGCACATTAACATTGCTTGCGGAAGATTTCAGGCAAACATTACCTAAAATACCTAGATCAACCCTGCGGACGAAATGAATGCTTGCCTGAAAAATTCTAATTTATGGGCACACGTAAAGACATTAAAATTAATGTCTAGTATATATATATATATATATATATATATATATATATATATATATATATATATATATATATATATATATATATATATATATATATATATATATATATTATAATCCCCTTTCCAGAAAATATGTAGCCTTGCTTTCTGGAAAAAACCAACGTGGGTGCCCATGTGTGTATGATACGCAAATTTAATGTTTTTTTAACAGTTGTCCAAATACATCAAAATATAGAAAATAATCTTTATTTTTTCAATATTCTTCAAAGTTTAGAGCTAGTGTTTAGTGAAGAGCATCCCTCTTGCGTTCAACTTACCCAAAAGATAGTGTTCTTAGAAGAGCCATAAAGGTTCTTTTCATCTTCTTAGTGCTACGAAGATCTTATAGCTTTTCCCTATTGTTTGGTCTTTTAGAGTGGATTCTTTAAGCTGAATAGGGGAAAAGAGAAAATTTTGTAGTGCTGTTCTGGGATATAACAAACTTACAATAGAACTGGAATTTAGGTCAAAGACGTGATATTATGTCGCTGCTTATTATGGAGGCAGTTAAGATTTTGTTGGGGGGAAGCATAATTAGACTCCTGATTTCCACAAATCGACAGGGGCTTGATATAATTCTGGCCTTAGGGTTGCCATCCCTTCGCAGGCGTCCTAGCTGCAGGCACATACAGAGCTATTTAATTCTGAATTGGGAGGATTTGAGGGTGAGGAAATCAAATTTTAAAAAATCTGGTAAGTAAATAAGAAGGCCAACATTGAAAATTACAGAGATGTGGTAAAAATCTTGACATTTAAGATGAGGTAGTATGCAAAGGTGGGGCCAAAGGCCCTGTCCCTGCATTTCCGGCTGCCTCCTAGGTCCTTGCCAGTGTTTTTTTTTTTTGTTAAATATAATCGTGAAATCGAATGTTAAAACTAGAGGTCCCCGTTCTTAATGAGTTTTCACTGAAATCTCTTGTAAACCACACTGAACCTGACCAAAAAAACAAAAAAACAAAACAAAAACAAAACAAAACAAAAAAACAAAAAAAAAAGTTAAATAACGGTAGCCTCTACTGTTATCATTTGACTTCACTCAAAAATACAGGCAAGGGCTTAGCAGGTAGGCCGGAATGCAGGGACAGGTTTTTGGACCCAACTTTGCCTACGTCCTCTTAAATATCTTAAACTCAACCATATTTATATTATTTTCAACACTGACTTTTAATTTCTACAAACCACCGATCAACGATAACGGGATTTGTTTTGTTTAGCAGCACCATTTTTACATGAGACCATTACAGGAACCTAAGAATAGTTGTCCTATAGATTACCTGTTTGAAAATTCCCTGCAAAAACTAAGATCGCCTTTTGTCTTTATCTGTAGATTTCGTTTTGCCAAATCTCCGATTAGCGATGAAAAGATTTCTTTCACTTCACAACTCAATTTTTATGCTAGACTGCTACAGAAGCATAGTAATAGTTTTGGATCGTCTTTTTGAAGCAGCATTGCAAAGAGTTGAAGGCCTTTAAATCAATTCTGGCAAAAAATACGAAATTCCACATTTTTGTAGATAGGAGCTTGAAATTTTTTCTATAGGGTTCTCTGATACGCTGAATGCGATGGTGCGATTTTCATTCCATGACTTTTAGGGGTTGTTTCCCCCTATTCTCCAAAATAAGGCAAATCTCAGGCTCGTAACTTTTGGTAACAAAAACTAAATTTGATGAAACTTATATATTTAAAATCAGCATAAAAATTCGATTCTTTTGATGTATCTTTTAGCATCAAAATTAAGTTTTTTAGAGTTTCGTTTACTATTGAGCCGGTTTGCTCCTTACTATAGTTCGTTACCACGAACTGTTTGATATAAGTAGGTTTAGTGTCAACAAACCTCTGATGAGCGATAATTAAATTTATTTCGCCTCACATAATTATGTTCATACCAGACTCTGGATATCTTATACATTTAACTGTTTCCCGACAACAATCATTACACTCTTAACAAACACTAACAAGCAGAGATGATTTCTTAATGAATTAAACAAAGAAAACCAGTTTTTCAAAAGAAACTAAGGAGCTATATCAACATTTAAAAAAAAAGAATTCTGAATATGGGTGGAGCTGCCCTGAGCTCAATCCCATCTTCTTTATCCCATCTTTGTGAAAGCACATTTGTGTTTAACAAATGTTTTAAAACATGTCAAATGAGTTTTTGATAGTTTAAAGCAGCGTGCGTTAATAAGCTCTCTCGTTCTTAAGGCTTTGTATAAAGAACTTTGTATCCTGTTTAAATATCGCTTCTCGGTCTTTTGGCTAAGATGTAGTATCATCCTCTTTAAATTGCCCCTGTTTTTGAACACTCGACCATAAGGCATTCGGGACAAAAATTTAAAACTTAAACGTTAAATTTTAAACTTAACAAAAGTTAAACTTAAACATAAAGTGTAGGTCCAAACACTAGAATTTGATCCTTTTTGTTGTGTAATCTCTTTCCTTACTTAAAAAAGTTGCTATATTTTCAAATTGTTATTTAAATGAGCTCTATTTCGACAACCTGTGCCTACTGGCTCGACACGACTATCCTTGGTAAAAGCACGCACATGTGATCATCTTTCTACAGAAAAACAGCAAATTTTATACCCTGTAAAATAGTAGTCTTAGGGTTCTCATATATGCTGAATTTTATTATGTCATTTTCATCAAAGTCAATCAGATTTTGGAGGAGTTGAATCCCTTTTGCTTAATTTTACATTTCCATATGCTAATAACCTTCGGCGGGCAACATTAAAACTAATAGATTTACATATTTGAAAACAGCATAAATAATACGATATAAATAATACTTGTATTATTGTTGTTGCATATATTGTAATTCAAAAATTTCGCGTTTGACGGTATTGGTTTCTTTTGCCAAGGGTTGTTCTTTACTTACAGTTAGACACAAAGGATTTTTTTTAATACCAGGTGCTCTAAGTGTGAGATAAGCTTGCCTTAATCCTGACATTCAAGTTCAAGAATCGCATAACAGTACACCGATAAGAACAATCATCCCTATGGATATGCGAACCGGCTTAAGGATGGGGTTTAAATATTAAAAATGAACTTCAGTAACATAATTTTTACGGTTGCAGAATTACACCACCGGCCTCCACCAACAAACTAAACTAATTGCAATAGCTAAACTCTAACCACTGTCTCGAAGGATACAAGATTGGAAGCCCAGTAAAAGTTCTAACAAGTCATGGTTGCCTGGTTAAAATTCGTAATACAGAGTATTTCTGAGTCGAATAACTAGCCTCTAAACACTCTGGACAGAAAAGCTTATTGACAAAATATCCTATTGACTCCTATTGACTTTTTTGTCTAGTACCCCAAGCAATTCTTCTTTTTTACCCACTTCACTTTTCTAATGTCAAATATTAGATAAAACGAAGTATTTCACACATTCATCCTTCCTCCTGTCTTTCTCTTTTCGTGAATTTTCTGTTTTACTCCTATGGACACTTTTAGCGTCAGTTCCTTGCTGTTTTTTTTTCACATTATGTGATACTTTAAATATTTTACTTTTCTTATGCATGTATATTATTGATTCAAAACTACGTCATGTAACATTTTTCATTTTACCTTCTCTAAGACTTCTTTTAAGTCTTCATCAATTTCTTCCGGAAATTCCAGTCTTTCCATCATGTTTATTGCTTCTTGAGACGAAGTAACTGAATGAATATCAAAAGGTCTAATTCCAGTTGCTACCTCGAATAAACATACACCAAGAGACCACCAATCAACTGCAGGACCATAGCCGATTTTTGAATCGTAAGAACAGTAGTACACTTCAGGGGCTGAAAATTTCATAAAAGCAGATGAAGTTTGACAATTTTCAGATTTTTAGCGGTCTGGTTGGGTTTCATTTATGAAACTGATAAAAAGTTAGAACTTTTTTTTGTTACTTGCACATATCTGATTCTTGCGGAACTTTAATTTTGAATTACAAAATGCGGTCTCAATTCTTCTAATTGTGAGATAATTTTTAAAGTGTTTCTGTTTTTTAATTAAACGTGTCTTTATATTGGAATTGGATGCCGTACACTTTCAGGCAAAATATTAAAAAAAAAACACATAAAAAGAAAAATCTCAGGTTTTGATGTAGTGTTTAAAATTCCGTTAGGTATTATTCTAACAAAAAATTTCTTCCCTTTTTTTAAATTAGAATCACGTAGTTGCTTGCATCAAGCCATGGCTAACTGTAGAAAAAGCAAATACAGATAGTCCGAGTGAATGAGAAGGAAATCTGGCATAAGCCCTTTTTCAAAGTGAAACTTGCAAATGGTAACGTTGATTGTGTTAAAGAACAAAATTAACCATTACTTTTGCTAAAAAACTAAGTATCTGACGCTAACAGCTTACTCTGTCAGAGTTAAGATGAGTAGAACTAAGCAAGCGCATCTAAATGGGCCTTGATTCTCAAAGTATTGTTACACAAAGGTGAACTTCAGCATAAAATGTGGGGTTTAGGGGACGCTCTTATTATATTTACTATAACCTTGAAGATGATTTTACAAATTAACGTAAATTACGGCTGGAAGACATTTATTTTATAAAAAAAAAGTAAAGAAAGACAACTTAAAGTGAACAGGAGTTTTCCTATAATTGAGGGAGCCTAAAATTTGGATTTTTTTTCCCAAAGCTACATTAGTAATGCTCTAACAGAGAGAAATTTAGTTAAAATTACAGTTTCTTATAACAGCATTATCACAGTGTAAGAAGTCGAACTTAAACAAAATGTTATAAAAAAAATAGAGACTAAAATTTTTCACAGAAGTTTGAATGAGCATCGGAGTTAGTGATTTACAGAAAAAGAAGCATATTTTGAATAATTTGTTTTTTATTATAATATTAACCGACTTGGTACTTGTATGATACCCCGATCACACTCAAGAAGTGAAGTTAGGTTAGCTATAATGAAATATACCAAAATGTAAAGAAAATATAATACTTTAGTAACAAAATTATGGAAGCTACTACAGAGAGTTAGTGAAAACAGGCCGCCCAGAACGCGTTATATTACCTAATAAATACCTAACCTAACCAGCTCTGTATATCAAATATTTAATTGAAATATACCTGCAAACTAGTTTATATTGTTCAGGCTAAGCTGGTTATCCCCAAGTGAACACAAAAAAAAACCGGTTTCATTACAGATTTCATTACATTATGGTCGGGATATCATACAAGTACCGCCAACTTTGACCCTTTTCAAAATTCAAGGGAAAAACTTTGTCTTTAAAGTATATTAAACAAAAAAAACTAGTTTTTTTTTAAAATGAAAGTAAGGAGCGAGATTAAAACTTAAAAAGAACAGAAATTACTCCGTATATGAAAGGGGCTTTTCCTCCTCAACGCCCCGCTCTTTACGCTAAAGTTTGACTCTTTCCCTTAACTCTACTTCTTAAAACACTAAAAAACTTTAGCGTAAAGAGCGGGGCGTTGAGGAGGAAAAGCCCCTTTGATATACGGAGTGATTTCTGTTCGTTTTATCTCGCTCCCTACTTTCATTTAAAAAAATTTGTTTTTTTGTTTAATTTCTGGACGTTTTTGAATTAATGCATGTTTTGATCTTGGCTCTCCGCGCATAAATAATTAAAACGAAATTTGCACATTAATTTTTGGGGGCTAAATGGCTTTTTCATAGTTTTAATCAGAAGATTTTGAGAAAAAAGGAGCGAGGGAGGAGGCCTAGTTGTCCTCCAATCTTTGATTACTTAAAAAGGCAACTATAACTATTAATTTCTTACGAATGTTTTCGTAGTTAAAAAATATACGTAACTTACGAATTAACTTACGTAGCGAACTTCTATATTCCTATGTTTCTACTGCGTATATGAGGGGGCTCACTCCTCGTCGATACCTCGCTCTTTACACTAAAGCTTAAATTTTGTCCCAATTCCTTAAGAATGACCCCTGAATCACAAAGGCCGTAGAATAAATAGTTAAAATTACTAAAAATACTTTGGCGTAATGAGTGAGGTATTACGAGGAGGTCAACCCCTCATATGCGTAATAGTTTCTGTTGGTTTTAAGTTTTAATGCTGCTCCTCACTTTCAGTAGAAAAACTTTTCATATTTATTTTTCATTGTTTTTTTTTAAATAATGCTAGAAAACCCTGCGCCGCCTCCATTGAAAGTCTCTTCCCCCATCAAAAGTTCCTCCATGGAAAGATCCTCCCACGTAACCCCCCCTTCAAATCTCCCCCCAAACCAAAAAATCCCCCTGAAAACGTCTGTACACTTCCCAGTAACCATTACTATATGTAAAAACAGGTCAAAGTTTGTAACTTGCAGCCCCTCTCACGGGGACTGCGGGGGAGTAAGTCGTTCCCAAAGACATAGTTATTAGGCTTTTCAACTATGGTAAATAAAATGGCTATCTCAGAATTTTGATCCAGTGACTTTGGGGGAGAATGAGCATGGGAGGGGGCGTAGGTACCCTCAAATTTTTTTGGTCACTTAAAAAGGGCACTAGAACTTTTAATTCCCATTAGAATGAGCCCTTTCGCGACATTCTAGGACTACATGAGTCGATACGATCACCCCTGGGGGAAAAAACAACAAAAAAACAAAAAAACAAATAAACACGCATCCGTGATTTGTCTTCTGGCAAAAAATGCAAAATTCCACATTTTTGTAGATAGGGGCTTGAAACTAATACAAAAGGGTTCTCTGATACGCTGAATCTGATGGTGTGATTTTCGTTAAGATCGTATGACTTTTAGGAGGTGTTTCTCCCTATTTTCTAAAATGATGCAAATTTTCTCAGGCTCGTAACTTTTGATGGGTATGACTAATCTTGATGAAACTTATATATTTAAAATCAGCATTAAAATTAAATTCTTTTGTTGTAACTATTGGTATCAAAATTCCATTTTTTTTAGAGTTTCGGTTACTATTGAGCCGGGTCTCTCCTTAATACAGTTCGTTACCACGAACTGTTTGATTTATGACAATGAGCGAATCCAGTTTTGTTATACAATACAACTAGAAGGGAAATGTAACTCTAATATTAAAGTGTTTAACAATGATGTGTTCGCTTCATATATTTTTCTGTTAAATGCAGCAAATATCGTTTTGCCAAGAAAAAATTTCGGTTTAAATAATGCATTTAATTTTCATCTATTAGGTGTGAATTGAATTTAGGATAGACTTTAAGTTTAATACTTTTGAATTAAAATAAAACAGCAAATTGTCATACTCTCATCAAGTACAGAATAAAGACTGTCAGGAAATATCGAGGAACTTGTTGAACTAATTCAAAACACACTATCTGCATACAGGTTGTCAAAAGACGCATCAGTAATATCTCACTAAAAAGTCGGGGCATTTGTCTGAAACTTTCAGGAAATGTTAATGGGGGATGTTGAAGAGTCCTTTTTAAATTCCCTAAAACTGACAGAAGTTACATGTAAAATTGCTTGACTTTACATTTTTTCCGTTAAAATAAAATAAGAATAAAATTAAAGTAATAGAATATAAATAATAGAATAAAAATCAAATAATAGAATATAATAGAAAATAATAGAATATAAATAAAATAATCATAGAATGAAATAAATTATTAACTCTAATTCACATGAAAAACGTCCTGTTTTCTTGACTGATATAAGGGGCAATGCTCAAAACGTTCAAAAACTGCCTAAAATTTGGCATAGGAAGGTTTACATGATTTTTTTTAAAGCTACAATGAATGTAAGACAACATTACTGACAACAAAGAAGGTATATAAAAACAGATTTAAGACCCTAAAAACATGGCTTATTTTTGCATACTCAATTAGAATATTTCTTAATGAAGCTTTCAAAAATATTGTCAAAATAATTTACGAATAAATTGTGGTTTTCACAAAATTCTTATATTATTGATTACTTCTCCCAAATTGTTCTTTATTTTAATACTTCAGATGGACGTACCTCCTACCTTATTCAGGTTAAGCAGAACATTGGAACCTAAAACCGTTTAAATTTGGCTGTTGGCCAGGCTTGGTTGAATTCAATCCCTCCTCCAAATTATTGTCTTTATGTGTTTGTGCAGCCTGCATGCACGAAGTTTGCTTTGAATTAATTCAGCTCTCCTCTCAATATTCCTTGACGTTACTACTTTTATATCCTTAGCCTTAGTACTAGTAGGCGTATTAAAAGTAGGAGTAGTAGTAGAAGTAGCAGTAGCAGTAGTAGTAGTAGCAGTAGTAGTAGTAGCAGTAGTAGAGTAGTAGTAGGTGTAATAGTGGTAGCGTTATTAGTAGTAGTTGTATTACTACTAGTAGTAGCAGTAGTAGTAGTAGCAGTAGTAGAGTAGTAGTAGGTGTAATAGTGGTAGCGTTATTAGTTGTAGTTGTATTACTACTAGTAGTAGCAGTAGTATTAGTAGTTTTAGTAGTATATACATATTGCCTTTAGGTTAGTTGGACATCCCCCTCGTCATACCCGGGAAGTTTCAACTTAATACGCTAAGCTGCTACCAAGACATTTCGGGTAAGCCCATTTGACAACTTGCATTTGTATTCACATACCGTGTTTTGATCTAGTTCATCTTATCCTGAACATTTTTGAAGTTTTCACTTTAATATCCTCAGTCTTAGTAGCAGTCACAACAAAATTAACACTTTCAGTATCAGCAGTAGTATGTATTGGTAGTAGCAGTAGTAATAATAATAAAAGCGGTAGTAGTAGCAGTAATAGTGGTAACAGTAGTTTGCAAATATTGCCTTGTGGTCAATTGATTATATGTTCATCATTCCTTGAAAGTTCCAACTTAATGCCCTAAGTCATTCCTGAGGTACACCCTTTTCATAACTACTATTTACATAATATGTTGTGATTTAGTTCAACACTCCCCTCAACATTTCATGACAGCTTCAACTGAATACCCTTGGCCATTTTGGACACCAAAGATCAAACGTGCCCCGCTTTTCTGATAACAAATACTATATGTAAATGATGGCCTAATGACATAACTTAGCGGCCTTGGCCAAAGGGCTGGGGGGAGGGGTTTTCATCCCCAGAAGCACACTAATTGACCCTTTCAACTATGTTGAACAAGATGAATATATAAAAGTTTAATCAGATGTCTTTGGGGAAAAAAGAAGCAAGGGAGAGGGGCTGGCTGTCCACCAATCACTAATGACCATCAGAAAGAGACTAAAGCCTTCAGTTTCCAATTGAATGAGCCCCTTCCAAAGTTTCTAATTCGACTCCTTCCCTACGAAGTACTTTGGTGAAAAGAACAAAAATAATAATAATTCATTTTGCCAATTTCACTCTTTACTTAGACAGCGCTGTGGCGGTGACTATGGTTTCTTTTCGTTTGGGGTTTCATATATTTATTGAGAGTGATTAATGGATATTTTACACTTAACAACAATTATAAGATGCACACCATTTTCCTTTTTTCAAGGTAGAGTCAGAAACAGGATTGTTGCATTCCCTAACGATTTTGGCTGCTTAATAATATTTTCTTCGGGATCCAATTTTCTTTATAAGGACTTCTAATGTTTCGTAGGTCAATTAGGCTTCTTATCTTCCAGCTAGTTGTGTCAGAGGCTAGTTTCCTTGGCAACTTTATTTTTCTTCAAAGATTTATTAGAAATCAACATGAAAAGCCTTATAAATGGAAATGCTAGATTATGATTTAAGTCACAGCTATCAGATGAAAAAAATATTCTACTTTAATTTAATTTGGAGTAAGCACGCTATGAGAAAGAAGGATAGTTTGATTTTGTTTTGGACTGGCGGTATTCACTAGAGAAAAGGTTTAATTAAAGACCAATTTGTGTACCAAATTAGATTCGAATTTAAACCAAATTACAATAACCAAATTGAAGAAATAAAATTCTCCTAGACTTAGATTGTGCAGAGGGCTTATAAATTCTAGATGAAAATGTTAGCAAATAATTGAAGTTTCAGTGGTTATTCGGAACCACTTAGGAAAAAGTATTATTAGGAAAAACTGTGGATGCAGTGAAGATGTTAAAATTAGAATAGCCCAGGCACAGGTTTTTTTTTCACAGAAAAAAAAAAACAGAAAAATCATAAAAAGAGGAAAATAAGTCTGGGAACCAAGATTAAAATACGGGAAGGTACAGCAAGAACATCAAGTATGGTTCTGAAGCGTAGGCACTCCGAAAAACAGAGGAGGACTTGTTAGATGTTTTCCACAAATATTGCCTACAGATTTTTTGAGTACCCAACTTCCTGACCCTATCGCAAACAGTGAGCTGTAGGAAAATTGTTGTTCAATCCCGCATTCTAGGGCTATAATGACAAAAAGGCTGAGATAGCTAGGACACGTTCTGCGGATGAAGGATAGTAGATTGCCAAAGATCGACCTTGTCGAACAACCATCTAGGACCAAAAGAAAAGAAGGCTGCCTCCAAATGGGGATCGAGAAAGCCGTAAGGAAATATTTAAGGGAAACGGTAAATACTTGGGAGGATAAGAGGAAAGCTTTGATGGAGATGGGAAACTTGGGATGGAATGGATAAGAGGGAAGCTTGGGATGGAGAAAGAGCTTGTGTAGCTTTGTTGGCCTCACGCGGCTTGGTGCTGCAGTAGGGACTTAGATTGTGCACTACATAAATGGTAAATTGTCATTACAAGTCTCCTTTGTGGTTGACTTTCCTGAGCAATGTCAAGGGCATAATATAGCGACTCCCCTATAATATGGTTCCGCTATAAGTAATTGGACATTATACAAAAATCCTAGTTATGAAAGACTAAGGTGCCAATTATGTATCCCCTTCGTTATACTTTGATTTTAAGGCAGCTCAACTTTTAAATAGAAAATTTGTGAAGAATGAATCAAAATTGAAATACAAGGCACAATTATTTTGAAAATAAAAAGGAAGGAAGCTTGCAACAATATTTTTCTAACATGACCCAAGAGCAATACACCGTACAAAAAAAGAAGAAAATTATCGAAGGCATCACTTGGTTCCCTTGCTGTTTGACTTTTCTGAATAAATTCTAGCCTCATTATAGTTACGATTATTGATAAGCGAAAAATATCCACGACTATAGCACCAATTATATTTGTTATTTTTCAAGCTAAAAATTGTTCAAATTTCAAACGTAACAATGGTGACTAGTCAATCATAATTAATATCTAAAGATTTGTAGTTTTTATCTTGGCAATTTCATTGACAAGTGTGAACAAGATACAAGTCTCCACCTTTATCATGAAAGTGCTTTTTTAGAACTATTTCCTTATGTGTAGCACCGTAGTGCGTGCTCAGGGTTGACATTTATAGCACGAAATGGCTATTTTAGCACTATTAAAGCCAATTTTTCAGCTCTAGCACCAAAAATCGCAGTTTAGCACGCAAATTTGGGTAACTATAGCTCTTTATGAACTAACCGTGATGGCAACCCTGACCAAGATACGGCTCGGGCATAGTAGTTAACATTAAAGGTGTGTTCTGATAGTAGAAATGGCAGCCAGTTTCACGTCCCCTTTTAATCACGTCATCCCTCAAGCTGAAACACTCATGATGCGTTATACTGTTCGGAATAACACCACATTTCAACTTTCCCGTTTTTCACTACTGCACCACTTTAGCTGAAACACTACAAGATACGTTTTATCGTACCTCATAAATTTCACAGGAGAGTGTGAGTGGGATGTTTTGTGTTTTTCAACAGCATCAGGTCCCCTCTGATTTTATAAAAGAGGGTTTGAGTTGTAAGTTTACAGTAAGTTTAAAGTTGTAAGCTTAAAGTAAGCTGTTTACAAAAAACATTCTATTTGGATGATGAGATGTTTAGGAAAGAATACTTAGAAAAATCTTTTTAAGCTTAGTATATCTATCTACAACCCTGAAAGGGTTGAACCCTGAAACTGGGTAATGCTCTATTTAATTACCTGGTGTCAATTGTTTCCAACAATTGAACCCCGTCCGCCGAAATTTTTTGTACTTGTGTATACTCTTAATAAGTGAAGTTAGGTCCTTTCGTGAAACAAAGTACAATGCAGGTACATTTAATTAAATATTTAGTACTTGTTCATTATTCAATTGATTCAAATCGGAACACACTCAAAAATTTTGCTGAGAAAATCCGGTTTCATAGACACAAAGACTCTATTTAGTTTGCTACGCATAGTGATAGAAGATAGTGTCTGAACTTGGGATTGAAAGGAAGATTTGGGATTTGCCAAAGACTAAAAAAGAGGCATTTATATTTTTCCAGGATGAGGGGTTGCTGTAATTGTACAATTTTCCCAATAAAGTATTATATTTTCATCATATTTTGTTTTATTTCATTAGCTTTATCAAAAGTTTGGGCTATATATTTGCACATGAGGGGGGGGGGGATTATATCAAATACCTAACTTAACCTAACCAACTCTATATATAAAATATTAGATTAAAATGTACCTGCATCGTAGTTTCTTTCACGGAAGAAGCTAACTTCGCTTATTGAGCGGGTTCTGAATAATACGCAGGTACCAAATATTTTTCCAAGATAGAAAAATATAACAAAAGGCAACTAAACAGATTTTTTATGCGTTTTAAAGATTTTGTTCTTTCATATAATGAAAATGGAATTACCTGACCCCTAGAAATAGCATCTATTTCCAACTGATTTGTAAACTAGGGGGATTCAGTTGGTTTAGGGGATCCTAATCAGGATTACGGTAGCAAGCTCCAAATCCTTTGGAATGCCTCCAAAGGATCTAGCACCTTTTGGAATGCCTCTTGAATGTGATCAGTATACATGAAAGTCATCAGGCTCAGAAGACTGAAATCGATCTATTTGTCAATATTTCAGTGTTTAAAATAACTACGGACTTCAGAATGTAACTATTGTTGGTTTTAATCATGGTTGTCTTCTTGTTCTTTCGCAATCCTTTATCTCTGCTGTCCTTGTCACTTGCACAGTTTTCTATTCATGTAGTGACACAAAAATTGAAAAATCCATTTGTTTGAATATAATTTTTCTTAAGACATTCAGCAGCTCATCCGTCTTTTATCTTTTGCTTCACAAGTCAATTTGGTGAAACGCCTTCCCCGAAATTCTCGTTGCATGAAGTTTGTCTGTTTCCGTAAAACATTTCGTTTCTAACCTCAAAAGAGAAATGTCAAGGGCTATCGCTTTTCTGTTACTTTACAAGCCAGCCTTTCAGCTCCCAAACAAAAAAAAAAAAAAACGAAGAAAAGTATCTGCAGATTCTAAACATCATTGTTATATACATGACTTTCCTCGGCAAGTTGGTCCTTTGGTCTAAATTAATCAGGGATGGAAATTCAGTCTTTTGAAGGACCATTATGTCTTTCAAAATGCATAAATAGGCCAGAGTTTAGTTAAGTATTCGTTTTAGTTATAATCTTCTACATAAATAATTCGAATTCGGTCTGTCAGTCTTGTATGAACTCCTACACTGCTCATAGGAGCGACAAGAAACTTTAAGAAGTTGTTGAGTACACTGTTGCAAGGGTTTTGGGTACAATTTGTTTTTGCCCCACCCAGGGTCTTTCAAATATTTTTCGCGTAGACTGGAAATTGAGGCCCATGAGCACAATTACTTGGAACAAATGGGATCGAGATGGTAAATGGAAAGTCAATCATAGTAACCTAATTTTTTAAGTACTTTTAAGTTAAAAATATGATTGTTTTTAATACGAGGAGAGAAATTTTTCACAGAGGGTTCCGCGGAGAAATTTCCACGGGGGAGAATTTTCTGAGGAATTTTCCTTGAAGTTGCTTTCTTTTGAGATCACAACAGCACGCGACGGGTAAGCTAGTCATATATATATATATATATATATATATATATATATATATATATATATATATATATATATATATATATATATATATATATATATATATATATATATATATATATATATATATATATATATATATATATATATTACATTCAAAGCATCCATTAAATCTAAATGGCTTTAAGTCACTACCAATAAAAAAGAAAACTGTACGTTATTTTCCCTAACTACGAGCACCACACATTTTTGTTTTATTATTTGGTGTAACAATCGATGTGAAAGTTTAGTGTACCAGTTTTAATTACTAATAAAGGCCATTTGAAAGCCAGGAATGATAGTCAAGATTTAAGTTATCTTTGACCCCATAAGTAGTTACCCCCCTAATATTCTTAAAATACAAGCACCAACATTAATAATGATGGGCCTGTTGCATTAACATTTAATCTGTTTGCTGTGAAAAATCTTGTTCAAATCTCAATAATTCATGTAGAATAGCAAACCTAAAGCGTCTCTCATGGTAATAGCCCACATTCTTGACACAACAGATCTACACAGATAGCTTTTATAGTATTTTCAGACCTTTCCAGCACTTGTCCTTTTTTTTTTAAAAAAAGACAGAAATTATATCCTGATAAAAATATCCCATTATTTTTCTAACATACCAAAATTGGACACCCGTAGCTATCTAATTGGCAGATCTCATTCTTGTTGTCTGGAGAACTGGGATGCAAGATTGTTTTTTTTTCAAACGAAGAAAGACCAGAGCGTTATTGAGGAAGGGAGTAGGGGATTTTGGCCCCCAAATATTCCCCATCCATAAATAAAAAATACTCTTTTTAAGTATTTCCAGTAAATTTTTTTTTCATACTTTCGTTGAAAAGTTGAAAAACCACAAAATTGCCCATCCCCTAGGTTTGAAAAATAAAATCCCCTTCCCTTCCTTCATTTCCATGAACTGCTGCAACTGTTAGAGATTGATTATGATTTTTTTTTGCATTAAATAGATTGAAAACAAAAGAAAAAGTTTCTTAGTTTAGAATATTCAGTAGGATTTTTTTGAGTGATCAAAATCATTACCGAAAGCAACCATCATAGCTATTTAACCCTCTGACTTAAAAACATTAAATAAGCGTCAGTTCGTAAAAGTACGCTTTTTAGCGTAAGGATCATTTGCTGCACCATAATTTAGCGTAAAAGTACGAACGGATTTTTTTACCATGCAGTTATTAACATTAAAAGAATACATTATTATATCGTAATAAGAAAGAATATATTATAATACAAGATTTGTCCTTACTATTGGCAAGTGTGAATAAAGATAATTTAAGAGCGTATGTAGGGGGGAACTATCAGGTTTGACCCTCCCCCCGGAATTTCTGCCCAATTCGTAAAAACATAACAAAAATAGATTAACAAATTTTTGATGCGTTCTTATATTTTTTTTAGTAGCCCCCGCTCCCACGAACAATATTCAGGATGCACCCTTGAGTTCACTCACCAAAGTTATTAAAATACCATATCTGCTATACCCTGGGAGCGAACTTAGTCATCAAAATTACAAATTGAAAGCTCTAGTGCCCTTTTTAAGAGTTGAAAGTGGTTGGAGGGCAACTATAGCTTCTCCCGTGCTCTTTTTCCTATCCATCCCCCTGAAAAATCCCTGATGAAATTTTGAGGCAGCTATTTTGCTCAAAAATAGCAAATATGTCGCTTTAACAAATATGTCGGGGGTGATATAAATCTTTGCAATCCTTATGGAAATCTTTCGCTGTTTGCACATAGATTTTAGATTACAAAAGCGGGGCATGTTTAATCCTGGGTTTTTGATAAGCTTAAAGTAAAATACTATAATCTTTGAGGGAAAAAAATCATATTTTTTGTTGGGAGTCGGAAAAGGGGGCTATCAAATGGGCTAAAAAGCTTTTTGTTCCTAGTTAGTTGTATTATGAGTGAGTTCCTATGGATTGTTTGTTGATCCAGATTCCTAGGAGTTGTATACTCCTGAAATGGCAAATGTACCTTGGTAAACCTACGGACCCTGTTCGCAGCTGATTTTTGAAATCGTTTGCAATGTCTTGGGAATGGATTAAGAGACCAAGTTAAAACTTGGAGGGAGTATTGGAAAGTAAGAGGGTCAATTTGAGGTATTCTTTTGACTTGAAGGTGGGAGGGGGGGGGGGGGTAAATTGACGAGACACTTAGGGTCCTCGAAATAACATGTCTGTATTGTCTTTGGAACGGCTTCGAGGATGGAGAAGTGATTGCACTATAAGCTCCAATTTATTGACTTCCAATTTATCAGTATTTCAATGGCGGGGTGGATCAGAAGTCACTATATGCTGCCAGGTTGTCGAAATAGCGTATATGTAGTACTTCCAGAAAGGCTAAAGGTAACAGATTTACTCTTACAGGGAATATTAAGGGGGCCCAAGCGGACGCTGAATCGTTACTTGCAAAGAAGGGTAGGATAAATTCAAAAGACAAAATAGGCATCCAGGTTATCAAAATACCAATCTGTAATATTCAGAAACGTCAATAAACGGCTCATAAGATTCAGAAGATACTTTGAGAGAATATTGAGCAGTGGGAGAGGGTCAAGAAGGCTTCAAATTTCAACCTGGGGGATCAAGGGGAACTTGATGAGCCCCATTCCTTCTCAAGACTAGAACATAAATTTGCGCTTTACTGAAAAAAAAAAACAACAACAACAAATGACCGTGGATTGCCAGTTTAATTGACATATACTAATATGCATTCCTTAAAATTTTGACAATTTTATATTAATGAAAAAAAGCGAAAAGATTTAAAACATATTTCGTTTTCAGGAAAGTTCAAATTATTTTCTGATCTCAAGAAGGTGTGGGGGCTATCAGCCATACTCATGTTAAGTTTTACTCGTTTTGAGTTTGACTTGGCTATTTATTGTAATTTATGTTCGTTTTGCATATTATGTTCATTATTTATGTTCATTATGTTCGTTATGTTCGTAAAGCCGTCCTGGCCGAGTGGGTTGGTGTGCTGGATTCCGGATCCCTTGTCTGAGAGTACGCGGGTTCGAATCCCAGTGTACCCAATTCTTCAGTTTGGGACGGGGGTCAGTGGCGTGACTCTGTAAGCTTAGCCAGGGTCGACCCAGCTTTAAATGGGTACCTGGAGAAATCTGGGGAAGGTAAACAGGAAGGGTATGTGAAAGCACAGGATGGCTGGCCCCAACCCCCCATTGCACTTCCTGGCTGAAAGGCCAAGAAACGGAGTTCAGCACCGCCGGTACGGACTGTAAAGTCTAATGCCGTATCCTTTACCTTTTATGTTCGTTTTGAGTTTCATTTACTGGTTGATAGTGATTTATGGTACTTTTACGCTTGGAAGATTATTTGACTATATTTCTACTCATTTTTGGCTTAATGAAGCTCTTTACTTTTCTTAGAAAAGCTTGTTTAGTGGGAAATGTTTTCAAATTAATTTCTGTTTGTTTTTATTGACATAGTCTATTTCATATTAATTTTTTTATATCTTTTTTTTTTCTACAAGAACTCATAGTTTGGGCTGCTAATTGCTAATTGCTAATTTGAAAAAACTTATACAACAATTTTTGACCCTGACACAAACAGTATTTCTAATTTAATTTTATAACACCTAAAATTGACCTGAAAAATAAAACTTTATCATTACAAAAAGATTCTATCAATGTTGTTTGATAGCCTGGATACACTGAAACTCTTTTAATTTATTTTAATTGTTAGAGTAGAAGTAACAATAGAAGTAGCCCCAAAAGTTTCAACTTAATACCCCAGTCGTTCTCGATATATTTCTGAGGTATCTTATTGGCAACCATAAACACAATGCCTTTTGATTTAGTTTAAAGCAACATTTAGTTTTCAAGCCTAATGGTCCAATTGCATAATTGTGGGGGGTTGAAATGCCCATTATCCCTAAAGACATTGTTGCTGGACCGTTCTACTATGCTGAACAAAATGGCTGTATCAAATTTTTGACTGAATGCGTTTGGAAAATGAATGGATTTGTCCCATTCAATAAATAGCCATCTAAAAATTTCTATCAGAAGCATTTCAGGAAAATACAAGGTATTTGGGGGTATCCACTCTCCGATCACTTTGAATCTTATAAAGTGCACTAGAACTTCTGATTACTATTCCAATGAGCCCCCTCCGAAGTTCATACGACCCCTTTTCTATAAAAACCTTATATGCCCTGTGGGCAGAACTTAAGTTGCTCTAAAGACTATGGGGGTTGCCATCCTCAAATACATAATTTCTGGATCTTTTAACTACGTTGTACAAAATGCCTATCTCAAACTTTTGATTGAATATGTTAGGGGAAATGGTGGGCGTTTAAGGGGGGCTAGTTGCAGAAAACTCACTTTCAACTATTAAAAAGCGCACCATCCTCAAAGACATAATTTCCGAACTTTTCAACTGCGTTGAACAAAATGGCTACCTCAAAATTTTGATTGGATGTGTTTGGGGAAATGGTGGGCGTGGGAGGGGGGCTAGTTGTCCTCTAGTCACTTTCGATTCTTAAAAATGATACCAGCCCTTTCAATTTTCAATCAAATGAGCGATTTTTGAAGTTTCTACGACAACTCCTTCGATACGAAGGGCCCTGACCTAAGACAAACAACCCCCATGCATAAAATTTTGCCCACATCGCTCTTTACTGCAGCACTATTCATTCTTGCATTGCCTATTTTTAAATAAAAAAAAAACAAGTTTGGTTTAACTGAAAATAAGGAGCAACATTAAAAGTCAATACGAACAGAAGTTATTCCGTATAAGAAGGGTTTCCCTCTCCTTGATACCTTGCTATTTACGCTAATATTTTCAACACTTTTAAAAAAGCTTCCTATTCTAATTAAACGGCATGTTGTTTCAGTTGGCGTTCTTAAGAAATAGGGACAGACAGTCATAGTTTGGCATAATGAGCAAGGTATTGACGAGGAAACCCTTCTTACACGGAATAATTTGTGTTCGTTTTCGTCATTTTATCCCTAAATACATAGCTATTTGATCTTTCAACTGTGCTGAACAAAATATATTTTGTTCAGCATATCTCAAAATTCTGATCAGAGAACTTTGGGGAAAAGGGGGCACGGGAGGGGCGTGAAAGGGGGCCAGTTGTCCTCCAGTGTTCTTTGTTACTTAAAAAGGGCATTATAACTTTTAATTTCCGTTCGAACGCACCCTCTCTCGATCCTCTAGAACAATTATTTCGATACGATTATCCCTGAAAAAACAAAACAAAAAAAAACAAACAAACAAGAAAAAGCACGCATCCTTGATCTGTCTTTGAGCAAAAAATAGTAAAATTCCACGTTTTTGTATATGAGCTCGAAACTCCAACAGGAAGGTTCTCTGGTGCTTTTACTCTCATCATGTGATTTTCATTAAGATTCCTTGGATTGTAAGTGTGTTTCTTCCTATTTCAAAATCAAGAAAATTTTCTTAGGGTAGTAACTTCTGATGGGTAACACTAAACTGGATGAATCTATCAAACAGTTCGTGGTAACGAACTGTAGTAAGGAGCGATCCGGCTCAATAGTAACCAAAACTCTAAAAAATAGAATTTTGATATAAATAGCTACATCAAAAGAATCGCATTTTAATGCTGATTTTAAATATATAAGTTTCATCAAGTTTAGTCTTAGCCATCAAAAGTTACGAGCCTGAGAAAATTTGCCTTATTTAGGAAAATAGGGAGAAACGCCCCCTAAAAGTCGTAGGATCTTAACGAAAATGACACCATCAGATTCAGCGTATCAGAGAACCCTCCTGTAGAAGTTTCAAGCTCCTATCTACAAAAATGTGGAATTTTGCATTTTTTGCCAGAAGACAAATCACGGGTGCGTGTTTATTTGTTTGTTTTTTTGTTTTGTTTTTTCCCCAGGGGTCATCGTATCGACCAAGTGGTCCTAGAATGTCGCAAGAGGGCTCATTCTAACGGAAATGAAAAGTTCTAGTGCCCTTTTTAAGTGACCAAAAAATTGGAGGGCATCTAGGCCCCCTCCCACGCTCATTTTTTTCCCAAAGTCAACGGATCAAAATTTTGAGATAGCCATTTTGTTTGGCATAGTCGAAAATCTTAATAACTATGTTTTTGGGGATGACTTACTCCCCCACAGTCCCTGGGGGAGGGGTTGCAAGTTACAAACTTCAACCAGTGTTTACATATAATAATGGTTATTGGGAAGTGTACAGACGTTTTTAGGGGGATTTTTTTGGTTTTGGGGGTAGGGTTGAGGGAGGGGGCTATGTGGGAGGATCTTTCCTTGGAGAAATATGCCATGGGGGAAAAAAATTCAATGAAAAGGGCGCAGGATTTTCTAGCATTACTATAAAAAAAAACAATGAATAAATAAACATGAAAACGTTTTTTCAAATGAAAGTAAGGAATAGCATTGAAATTTAAAACAAACAGAGATTATTATGCATATAAAGGGTTCTAAAGATACTTTAGCATAAAGAGCGAGGTATTTAGGAGGAGATAAATACCTCGCTCTTTATGCTAAAATATTTTTAGTGATTTCAACTATTTATTCTACGGTCTATTTGATTCAGGGGTCATTCTTAAAGAATTGGAACAAAACTTACGATTTAGTGTAAAGAGCGAGGTATTAACGAGGGTACAAACCCCCTCGTACACATAATAAAAATATAAGAATATAAAAGTTTGTTACCTAAGTTAATTCTTAAGTTACGTATATTTTTTACTAATAAAAACGTTCGTTGAATATTAAAAGTTCTAGTAGCCTTTTTAAGTAACCGAAAAATTGGAGGGCAGCTAGGCCTCCTTCCCCACCCCTTATTTCTCAAAATCGTCCGATCAAAACTAAGAGAAAGCCATTTAGCCAAAAAAATAATTAATATACTAATTTCATTTCAATAATTTATGTGCGGAGAGCCAAAATCAAACATGCATTAATTCAAAAACGTTCAGAAATTAAATAAAAAAAAACTAGTTTTTTTAACTGAAAGTAAGGAGCGACATTAAAACTTAAAACGAACAGAAATTACTCCGTATATGAAATGGGTTGTCCCCTCCGCAGTCCCACGCTCTTTACGCTAAAGTTTTTAGTTGTTTTAAAAAGTAGAATTGTGGCAAAGAGTCAAACTTCAAAGAGTCAAAGAGTCTCATCCCTAGTTTGAACTGATATATTTTCGTCATGGAAAGGCGGTATGGTCTTCGAAGGTATCTAATTGAAAAGAAGGAACTTAAAATTATTTTCATTAATAATACCTGGGGGGTTGAAGCCGGAGGTAAAATCTTGTATAGCATTAAACATAAGTAACAAAACAACTAGTCTTTATAACTTTAAATGTGGGTTCCCCCAGGCAAGGTTATTACTAGCAAAAATGTTTAAGAAAGAAGCGAGGAATGTTACTGACTGGCTGGTCTTTTTACCGACTGTTTTTATAAATGATTAGCATAATATTTGTTTTGAATTCAATGCGTTAAATCACTGTACAAGCTGGTAGAATCGCTGCATTTACCGACCGAGATCGAGATTTCGGCAAATGTAATGTTACTATTTCCATGCTTTTCATTCAACCGAATTTACAAATGTGGCACCATCTGTAAAATCACGACAGGAGTCAGTAAAACTGTTGCGGTTACAGACAATTCGAAATATCTGCAAATGGCATATCAGTATTTTCGCGGTCTTTATTTAACCGAACAAAAACAGTTGGAAAAATCGATTTTACCGACTCATTTTTTTAATGAATACCCAGAAACATTAAGGAGGGGGGCGTTCCCCAATACGTGACGGCTCTGTCTCCAGGGGTCTCTCTTGGACAAGGTATGGCCACTGAGACTTGTAAACAAAGCAAAGCGCTGGTATTATACACGAACTTAGGCTCAATATTTATAATTTTTCTCATCTAGGCAGATCATACGATATCAGTTGTCATAAAAACTTTGAAAGGAGTTCATTCTATTAGAATTGAAAGTTCTAGTGCCTTTTTAAAGAGTAAAAAGGCATTAGAGGGCAACTAGCCCCCTCCGACGCATTTTCCCCCAAAGATACCCAATAAAAATTTTGAGATAGTCATATTGTTCAGCATAGTTTTAAATTTCAGTAAATATGTCTTTGAGGATATCAACCCCCCACAACCCTTGGGCAAGGACTTTAAGTTAAGCAGTTCACCAATTGTTTACGTACAGTATTTTGTATCGCGAAAAGGATGTTTGTCTCTTGGTGTCCAAAAAGGCTATGAGAATTCTGGTAAAGCTTTCAGAGAATGTTGAAATGAGTGTTGAAATAAATCAAGACACACTACGTGTAATTATGCATGCAGGTCGTCAAAAGAGCGTATCTCAAGAATCGGATCGGAGAATAATGAGGGCCATGATCAATTGAGCTAAAGGCGATAAGTGCATGCTACAACTGTTACTATAACTACTACTACTCCTACTACTACCATCACTACTACTATAGCTATTGCTACTGCAGCTACTTCATCTGTTGCGACTACTACAAAGGCTAAGGATATTAAAATGATAGAAAGAAAATGGAAAACTTTACTAAATCCAAAAATTACTAAGACTTTCAGTTATGAACACAGTATATAAATATATTAAACTCTGCATTTTTTTTTTCAGTAATCATAGTTATGATGGAGTTTTTTTTTTCCTTTTTTTCTTTATGGTATTAGAAAAAAATATAGCTTGAAATAAGGATTTTTTTAGTAACATTCAAATTATGTTCTGGTATTTAGAAGATATAGTGATCTTAGACCTACTCCTATTATTTTCCGCTCGTTTCGAGTTTGACATGGTTAGTTATTGTTATTTCTGTTTGATTTTGGGTTTCTTTATTCACTGATGGTGGTTTGTGCTGATTTTACGTCCGAAAATTACTTTCAGAGGCCAGGTCGATCTTCTGAAGGCTGTTAAAAAATCACTGCCAAAAATACTATGACTTATGATGCATTTTATTTCCGTTTCCAATGCTTTTTGTTTTAGCTACTTTTAATGGAGTTTAGGGGATATGTGTTTCGTTTATGAATCCGTACCACATTTATGAACATCGTTATAAATATTGCTACATTTTCGGAAAGTCCCATTCAAGCCCAAGTATTGGGATTCTTCTTTTTTTTTATAGATAAAGATTCTTAACCCGAAATGCATACTATATATTAAATTTAGTGGACAATTTTTCTATAAATTGTAATTATTTTATTCATTAAAAAATTCAATGCTGAACAGACTGTCCAAACATTAGCAGCCCATGTGTCATGCCATTTGAATTAAGGCAAGTCAAGTTCAACGAGTTAATTAACAAATAAAAACATAAACATCGTATCATCAAAATGCTCAATTCATTCGTGGACGCCGAGAACTGCAATTTTTACATTTTGAGCATAATAGGCAGTGTACCCACTGCTTTTACTCTCTCAAAACTTCTCATTTTGAATAAAACTAACCAAAAACCTTCCTAATCCTAGCCTAGCCTCAGTATGAACTTGCAAGGAGTAAAACGTAGATCAAAGTAAAACTATATGGATTGTCATAGATGCATTTACACTTAGACGTATCACTTAGAGATGTAAACTCCTTATTTTCTTCCTATTCAATAAATTCGTCTCATGTTTTGAGAAAATAGGTCTTCCTGGATTCGATAAGATTTATTGCAAATAAGATTGTAGAACCTTACTGTTTTCTTGAAAGTTCTTGTTCTGTCATTTTGGAAGAATTGTGGTAAAGATTTTTTCCATGTGTCAAAAATTCAATTTACCTTGCTATCTCTTTTCATTCACCTTTACCTGATAAACAATAAATTACATACTTTATTTTTTAACCCCTTTATACCGCCAAAGCAAAAAACTGAGTCAAAATGTTACGCCTGTTTCGCGTGAGAAACCAAACACGGAAAGAAAAAACCACAAAATCTTTTCTTGAAAATAATAATGATCAAATTATTCATTTTATATATGGTAAAGGTAAAAGGTAAAAGATACGGCATTAGACTTTACAGTCCATACCGGCGGTGCTGATCTCCGTTTCTTGGCCTTTCAGCCAAGAAGTGCAATGGGGGATTGGGGGCCAGCCATCCTGTGCTTTCGCACACCCTTCCTGTTTACCTTCCCCAGATTTCTCCAGGTACCCATTTAGAGCTGGGTCGACTCTGGCTAATCTTACAGAGTCACGCCACTGACCCCCGTCCCAAACTGAAAATTCGGTACGCTGGGACTCGAACCCGCGTCCTCTCAGACAAGTGATCCCGAATCCAGCACACCAACCCACTCGGCCAGGACACATCTAATATAAATGGTGCAATATATTAGATCCCTCAACTGCAAAATGACTCACCACACCTCCCTCATAATAGCTGACTTACAATTATACGCTTTGCTTCGTTCTTTTTATTAGTATTATTCCCTCTTTGGCCGCTCAGTTTTACATTTGGAGAGAATTTTCCAAGGGGGAATATTCGGTGAGTATATTTTAGTTTATTTTTTCTTTTCAATATTCCTTTCTACCACCACAGAAATAACCAAATTAAAAAAATATGGTTATTATCTGTCATACTTTCATTTGATCATGAAATATTTTTGAGGAAGAAATGCATAAAACCATGAATCGAATCTCTGCTTCTACTGATTGAAGTTTAGCTTTGGTCAAAAAGAAAATTTAGGCGACTTCAGCTTGACAAACAATTTAGGGTGTTTTGTTTTGACTGCCCTTTTCCCGACTACAGCACAGAGTGGATCCACTTCTGCTAAAGATATAATTAAATCAATATTCACTGATTATTCTATATCTTAAAAACGCTGGGTCATAATGTATTTTGCTCAGTCAAATAATTGACTACATCTATGATTCTAAAGTCAATAACAACTCAATCTCGATTAAAAGAAAAGTGCAACAGTTTATTTGATGCCAATCGTTAATCTTACATACATTCTTCTTTTTCAGCCTCCCTGTTTACCACCACAGAACAGGTTTGCCAAAACGGTCAGTCCTCATAGTGCTACAATTGCCCAAACTTGCGAGCTACACAGCGCTTTTCAGTGCTATAGTATAAAAAATTGACTTTAATGGTGCTGAAACAGATCTAAAATAGTACTTTCGTGATATTTTTGCAATCCTGAGCACATGCCACAGTGCTGAACGTAATAAAATAGTGTCCACATAGCACTTTTGTGCTACAGATGGCAACCCTGCCACAGAAGCAATTAAAGTAAAATTCCTATCTTTATAGATCAGATAAAAGGTTGATGGTGGAATGTTCCTTGAGGAAAAACCAAATCTCTAATCATATGGTGAATTGGACTTTAGGGACGAATAAAATTGAAATTTACGAGTTTCTGACACTGTTAAGTTAATCCAGTGTTAATTTTTTTCCAAACTCCCTTTCTAACGCAACAGAAGTGACTTAATCAGAAGGCCCTGATCACTGTGTTCTAGCCCGAAGCGTCATCACGGAATCTTTTCTTGAAGGCGATATCAGCCAAACTATCCATTTCATATCCCCCTCTACTGCCCATAGGAGGAAAGTCATGAAAGAAAGTAAAATTAAGAACTTCCAAATAGTTTGTACATACTCTGTTGGATGTTTTTGTTCAACAGCCACAGAAATTGACTAATTCAATTTGTTCTAATCATCAAATATCAAGTTAAAAAAAATAACTTCTTAAAGATGATATCGGATAAATAGTTCATCGCACCTTTACTTCTAGGTAGTAGCCTATCATAAAAAAAATTAAGTTTACGAAATTTCAGAAACAAAGTTTTGAAACAACTGCGATTATAGATGGGCATGTAGTTTCATTATTGTGTTTGGTCCATATTGAGAAATTCGTGACCCATCTAGATCGTTTAGTGTGCTGGGTTCCTGAAAAACTATTGAGCCATTTTCGAAAGAAATATATACACATATATATACACAATTATATCTCGTTTAACGATAGAATATTTATCAAATGCATCTAAAATTTTGTTACATTTTCATTTGACCGACTATAGCCGACTGTTCAAATTCGTTTTCCCAGCAGGTGGCAAAAAGAGCACAATTTACTTTCTAGACTTTATTTAAAATCACAAAAAAAGCCAAGAGTGCTTATATTTGATTTGTATCACCAATCAATAGACCAAACTGTCGCCTGACCAGAATATGCCACCAAATAGCTTAAGAAGGTAGTTTAATAATTGTGTTTTGTCTATATTAAGAAGATATGCAACAGCGTCTCTTTAACCTTGAAACAAAAACAGAAACCAAAAAGTTAATATTTACATATATCTCTTTTATTTGTTTTCCAAAAAATAAAACAGAAAAAGAATTAGTAATCTAGTGAGTGGTTTCAATGTTAAGTATTTACTGCCACTTTTTTAGTGTTAATTTATTTACTACATGTGAGAACACATTCATATTCAAATGGATTTTGTAATGCAGAAGGCTTGGGCAAGTTTGCCCCTTCTTTTTATTTAAATCACGGATTCAATGAAATATTTACAAATAAAATATTTGAGCTTTCTCAAAAGTAGCACACGTGTAGGAACACAATCCGTATCCCGTGTCTAATGTGTTTCACAATACCTATATTAGCCGAGGGTTGTGTCTATATTAGTCGGGGGTAATGTCTATATTAGTCGGGGTAATGTCTATATTAGTCGGGGGCTGGAAAACTATTGGTTCCATCACTACCTTAGCTCTATGACTATCTACTTTGGTTCTACTACCCTAGGAGTGACGCATGGACGAATAATAGATTAGACATATCTAATAAGAAATGAACTAACATCATTTTTATATAGCCCTAATAAGGGGCAATTGATGCCAGACGTGACTCTCACTCAATTGGACGATCTGTCTTGGCTTTTTCTACAATCAGCCATGACTTGATGCCCACAAATTTTCCATTTTAATCCAAAAATCAACGGAATTTTTAATTAAAAGGGAATAGTTGTGGGAATCAATTCATGGCTAATTGTAGAGAAAGCCAAGACAGATAGTCCAATTGAGTGAGAGTCACTTCTGGCATCAATTGCCCTTTATTAGGGCTGTATAAAAATGAGACGCGTTTCATTGCTCATTGAAGGCTTAGTGGAAAATCACACATATACAATAAAGTGCTGATACCTGCTTTTCGATTTTATTTATGGTTGGTTCGTTCATATTGGAAGGTTAATATTGTAAATTTTAAATATAAATATAGTAATCGCTTCCCAAAGAGTACGTAAAATTTTATTGGAGTCTCATTTTCAATATGTTAACGTTTTTCGTATTCGGGCACGTGAAAGCTACATCAAATTTGAAGGACAGATGAGGAATTTTGTCTAGGACTTATACAGAGGCAGAGGCGGTTTTTGGAATGGGACAGAGAGGGCACTTTTCCTGGGTGCCTTTTATGGGCGCAAAATTTTAAATAAATAATCTAAGGGTTATAATCATTGTACAGTTTTTGAAATCCCATTTTTATTAAAATACGGTTGATTATTAACTAATTTATAATATAAAATAACTTAAAAATGAAATTAATATTAAATAATAGTAGTTAAAGAAATTAAACTAAATAATCAATAATAATTAGTAATAACTAAATAATTTAAATAATAAATCAAAATGACAATTAAGAAATCGATTATTTATCTAGTAATAAATTAATTACAATTTTGTTAATAAATACAAAAGTTGTTAAAATTTGGCCTAAAAATTTTGTGGGAAACAGGAGAGGGGGTGCTAATCAAGATTTTACCTCGGGCCCAAGAAGGACCAGAGCTGCCACTCAACGGAGGAAAATCTAGCATTGAAGTGATTAAATTTATTTAATTACATCACACTGGGCATAAGGCGAATTGGTATTCTGGTTTGTGTTCTTTCTCGAACATAAAATAAACTCTCTGTAATGAACATGAAAGAGTAGTTGAACATTTTACTCAGTTTCATCCGCTAGTATAAGGGAAACCAATTTCCTAAGTTAAGATAACATTGTCATGGAAGGGAAAATTTGTTCAGGAAATTGCTTTTCGATTGAATTCTCTTTAAGGATTGGAAAACGTGCCATTGCAGGTAGTTCCCTAGTTATGGTTTAAATGTTACTCTAATTTAAATCTGTAACAACCGGAAGAATATTTTTGTTTCTGAGTTTCAAATTGAAAAGGTAAGAAGGGCGATCCTTGCAGAGGCCAACCTGACAAAGTCCATCTTCCACATTTTTTCGATCTTAGTTTCAAAGCCCATGATTGGCTTTTCACTTTGCTTTCAAACACAGATTTTCCTAGAAATAAGCATTAAAACCTTGGAATGTAAAAAATCTTATACTTGTGATTTTTTTTTTCAAGCAATTAACTTGCATGTCTAACATAAATTGTCCATGGGAAAATTACCCATACTCAAGCACATAGGTAATTACCTGGAATTATTGACATTGATTTTTCTATCTCTCGATTATCACATTCACTAGTGAGACAGCAATATTTCTTTTTTTTTTTAGTTTTCTATCCTTTTCTTTGTGAACTGTGCTTAAATGGCCGCTGAAAAGTTCAGGTTGTGAATCATAATTTCTAGTCGGAAAAGTAAATGGAAGAGAGCAGCCAACTCCATCCCAATGCCTTTTTTGCTACCTGCCTGACCCCATAGCCCCCAAAACATCAAATCAAATTTTGAGATGGTTTATTTTTCTCAAAGCAGGCGAAAAGCCGAGTAAGTTTGTCTGAATGTAAACAGTGAGAAAATTGTTAAATTTGGATTACAATGATTCTCTTGGATTGACTGATACAGTGTATCTGTGGATGCTTAAGTGGACTAGGTTAAACCTACCTTACTAAGATATGCCCATAAAGTTGGCATTTGTTTGAAGCTATCTATTGAAATAATTAACTCATTTTTTTTGGCGTTGACATTATTAGATTCTTACTAATTTCAGCTATTATAGATGGCGTTCATTTAGACGTTGAACCGTGAACGGGATACCGTGATCGGGATACCTAGTTTGTTACTCGAAGATGTCCAAAGTAAAATCGTCCCTAGAGACGTCTGATCACGAATCGTTGGAGTCTCTTACTGTCATGAATGAAAAAAGTGTTGCAGTGCTACTGGATATGTTGAAGGACGTAATAGGGTCATTCAAAGTCCCCGGTAGCAAATTTAATGCCTCCCAAATATGCAGCAGAATCCAATATCTTCACCAACGAAAAATCGAAGAGAACATTGAACTCCTCCGAATCGAAAATTCCCGTCTGAATGAAGTTGTGAATCTCCAGAAAGAGCTTGAGCGGATAAAATCGCAAAAAAATGGACAGATTTGTGTACCCGCACCCCAGCAGGCGTCTTATGCCCAAGCGCTCAAGGGTCCTGAAACATTCTCTGTGATTCTGGAGCCTGTATCTGCGGAAAAACGAAACCGTATGAATTTTGACGAAGCCATGCAAGTTACGGAATCTATCAGCCGAGTTGTCAAAGGAGAAAATTCCGATTTTTCCGTGAAGAAAGTTGTTCCGGCGAAGGAAGGTAGAGTCATCTTGGAATTGGGGTCGAAAAGGGAGCTAGAGGCAGCCATGTCAGTACTGACAGAGAAAGTGTCAGACACGAAGTACAAACCGAAAGAGGTGAAAAAGCACTTTCCAAGAATGTTAGTCAATGGGGCTCCCTCCCCTCAGGTCAAAGACGAAAGTGAAAAATACCTGCTGCAGTGTAACCCAGAAATTCAGCGGATGGCCAACGAAGGGGAAAGCTTCAGGATCATCACCATTCTTGAAAACGCGTCGAAAAGGAAAGTCGTTGTGGAAGTGAGTCCAAAGATCCGCCAATTTATACTGTCCCAAAGAGGCTTACGGATCGGTTTTATCCTTGCCTCTTGCGACGACTATGTACACTTGATAAGATGTAGCAAATGTTGCTTATACGGTCATCGGAAGACAGATTGTAGAGCGGACGAAGTATGCTCATGGTGCATGGGCCCGCACACTTATGAAAATTGCGACAAGTCCTTTTCGTCCCGCCCAAATTGCCGGGCTTGCGAAAAAAACAAACTTAAGTCAGATGGGCATGCTGCCTATGAGTTAAGCAAATGCCCGGTTGCAAAGAAGTTAACTGCTCGTTTAAAGAATAATATCCAGTTTAATTGACTCAATCTCGAGATGTGAATATTGATAAGAATAACTTAACAGTGCTTCAAATTAATTTGCAACATTCTTATTCAGCAACCTTACAGTTGCAAAAAACAATAGAAGAACTGAAACCGGATATAGTTCTGTTGCAAGAACCGTATGTAAATAAATTTTGTAAAATATCATGTGTTCCATATAGTTACAAGTGTTTTTCTAAAATTGACACAGATAAGAAATTTTTTTTGTGCTGCCGTATTAGTGAAAAATAGTCTAAAAGCTGACGTACACCATAACCTCTCGTCTAATGAATGTGTGACAGTTTCAGTTTATTTGAACATTAGAACTTTGACATTCTGTTCGGTATATTGTCCTCCTTCGATGCAGCGATTGAAAGATAATATCAGTTGTTTAGACAAGGTCAGACATTTTGCTAATTACGTTGTTGGGGGGGATTTTAACGCTAAAAGCCCTTTGTGGCTGAGTAACAGTCAAACTGACAAGAAAGGCAAGGAGCTTGAAGATTTTTTTGCTAGTAAATCATTGTTAGTAGTGAATGATCCTAGTGAGACAACGTATGGGCTACGCAATACAACTAGCCCAGACGTTACTGCTGTAGGTACTAATCTTGTTCAAAGTGTAAAGTGTTGGAAAGTTCTTGATGAATACCCTTCTCTTTCGGATCACTCGTACATTTTATTTACTTTGGAGTTTAATTTTCCCATATTTGAGACTGAAGAGCCAAGATACATTTATAAGAAAACTAAATGGGATACTTTTAGTGCTACTTTATTACGTGGAATCGATGACATTTATTCTCTACCTATGTCCTCGGTGGAGAAAATTGATTGTGCTACTAATGAAATTAAGAATTTAATGCAAAAAGCAACTAAGGAATCGACCCCTCTTAAAAATAGTCACAAACAAAGCAAATATTCAAGGTGGTGGAACCAAGATTTGACAGATTTAAGAAAGAAGTACAGACATGCTCAAAGGGTCTATAAGAGACTTGGTACCGTTGAAAGCGAGCAAATAAAGAATCAAACACATCTAGATTATAAAACAAAAATTTTTGCAGCGAAAAAGGAAGATTGGAAAAAGTTCTGCGAAGAAAAAGCTAGTTTGGACCCTTGGAACACTATAAATAAAATTTGCAAGTTAAAAGGCTCTGCGACTCTCCCAGTTCATATTTTAAAACAAGATGGGTCGATGACAGATTCACCTAAAGAGGCTGGAGAACAACTTCTAGGTAAATGGTTTTCGTCAGATGATAATTCTAATGACAGTGTTGCTCAAAAGTTGATAAGAAATGAAACAGAAAATATCTCTAGTGAAAATCAGGATAAAATGGAACCTATTACCATGGAAATTTTACAGGATGTTATTAAGTCGATCAAACCCATGAAGGCTCCGGGACCTGATGGTATAATGAATTTTACTATAAAGAAAAATATTAATGTTTTATCACCTACTTTGTTGAAGCTTTTTAATAGTTGCCTAAAGACATCATATTTTCCTGTCCTTTGGAAACAAGCAAACATTATAGTAATTCTTAAAAAAGGGAAAACTAATGATGGTAACCCCGGTTCTTATCGCCCGATTAGCTTGTTGTCAAACATCGGAAAAATTTTTGAACGGATTATTATGAATAGATTAGATAAACTTAGTTTGGATAATTGTTGGGTTTCTAAAAGACAATTTGGGTTTTGCAAGGGTAAAAGTACAATAGATGCAGTTGACAATATGGTAAGCGTTATTGAGAAAAATAAAGAGGAAAAGAAATTCACACTTTGTCTTTTTTTTGACATTAAAGGAGCATTCGACAATGCATGGCATCCAGGTATTTTAAAAAAGCTCAGGGATAAGAAATGCCCAATTCAATTGTTAAGATTAGTGAAAAGTTTTTTATCAGATAGGACGGTATCATATGGAAAAGATGTATCCCGGAAGTTGGAAAAGTCTTGTCCGCAAGGATCAATTTTGTCTCCTTTTTTATGGTTAATCAACATAAATGACCTTTTAGAAATGGATTTTGGTGAAAATTGTACGATTCAGGCATATGCTGACGATGTCACTGTAATTTTAACAGGTAAAAATATTCTGTTTTTAGAAAATTTGGCGGAAAAAAACATTTCAGAAGTTTGAAGTGTGGGCTGCAGAAAACAAACTTACTTTCGACCAACGTAAAACAGAAGCTGTATTGTTCACAAACAAACACAAAGTTCCTGTTGTAAATCTTTTTTTGGAGGAGAAAAAATTAATATACAACAAAAGGTCCGTTACTTAGGAATTATTTTAGATAGGAAACTTTTATGGACTGATCATGTCTCTTCCCGAGTTACTACTGCAAAGCAGTATTCGACGAGACTCCTTTGGGCAGCGAAGATGACATGGGGTCTCAAACCACAAGCTTTAAGAAAATTATATAAATCAGTTATAGAAAGTACAGTTTTGTATGGGGTATCAGTTTGGTTTTCAAATCTTAGAAAAAAAAATATTTTACAAATGCTACAGTCTGCTCAAAGAACTTCAATGATAATAATCTCAAAATCTTTCCGTTCTGCCCAAAATGACGTAATTACGGCCATTGCTGGGGTATTGCCAATTTCTTTCCGAGCGACTGAGCTAGCGACATTGCGCTATGCGAAAAAAGGCCGTCCAAGTCACTGGCCAAATTTCACTTCTCCTGAATTCCCCCTTTCTAAACGCTCATCCAATCATAGTACTTTCACTGATGAATCATTAGTAGATATCTTAGGCCTTTCGACAGTACGAGAAATCCATACTTCAACTTTTCATATTAATAGAAAAGCATTGAAAAATATACTTTACGGACAATGGTATGAAGAATTTAAGAATAAAGTTAGTCCTTGGTCAATTCGCTTTTTTGCTTCAACAGAAGATTTATAAGCTGTTTGCAAAGTTCAGCCCTCCTACCATCTAACGCAGATTATTACGGGTCATTGCAGGCTAAATTTCTTTCTTCACCGAATAAACAAAATTGATACGGAGTTGTGCCTTTGCGGTGTAAATGAAACTTGTTCCCATTTTCTTTTTGAGTGCCCTATTTTTGTTCGTGAACGTTTAGAATTAATATTTCACCTTAATAGTATCAATGTTCCTTTTCCGTTTAATCTTGATTTGATTTTTAAATTTAGGAATGTTAGAAATATTTTACTGGAATACATAAGAAAAACTAAACGTTTGGATTTGGGGTTATAATCTTATTTAAAAATATGTGGATTTTTTTATGTCTGATAATGGAATTCAGTGTGTATTATTTAGTTTGTCTTTTTGTTTTTTTTTCTCTTGTTTAGTTAGATTGTATGTACAAAATTATGTGTTTTGTAGTTTATTTTAGATGTTTAGTTTTGTTTCTTTGTTAGTCGTGAAATGCCGTAAGGCTAATTTTTTTTTCTTTTTCTTTTTTTCCATAGTGTTTAGCTTTAGAATAGAAAGTGAAATACTTTTTGTAAGTCGAATCACTAAATAAATTCATTCAGGCGAAAAGCCCTATAAATACGTCTTTAGAGTAACAGAGCCACCGCATTCTCTAAAGACCTGTAAATAATGCAAACTGTCAATTGTTTGGCTCTGCAGTGAAAGAAAAAAGGTGAGGGGGCATTTCTGATGTACGGTGCCTGATTGGCTTAAAAATGCCATGGGCCTTTGTTTAGGCCGAAAGGATCCCATGCTCTTTGAGGTATAAGGAAAGTGTTATAAGGCGTAGATATGAACCGGAAACATTTTTGTCCGACCAGCTCTTTAATTTTCGATTTTTTTGGGGTTTCATTTATTCATTCATAGAGATATCTGTTCTTTTTAAATTTGAATTATGTTAAATTTGATTTCTTTTAATATGATAAATTTTTAAAATTTGACATATAACATTTAAAATTTGACATATAAGTTTTAACATTAAAATATAACATATATTTAACATTTATAAATTTAACATATAATATATTTAACATTATAATTTAACATTTATAATTTTAACATATAAATTTAAAATTTTAACATATAAAATTTAACATTTTTATGTTAAATTTAACATAATATGTTAAATATGTTAAATTTTGATTTCTTTTTGATTTTTTATGTTAAATTTGATATATTAAATTTGAGTTCTTTTTAAATTATGTAAAATTATATCTGCTTGTATTACGTATAAGTTTGAAATTTTAGTAGCTCTTGGCGTTTCAAACAGTTCGTGGTAACAACTGTAGTGGCGACAATGGTAACAGCTGTTCGTGGCGAACTGTAGTAAGGAGCGACCCGGCCCAATAGTGCCCGAAACACTAAAAAATGGAATTTTGATACCAATAGTTACATCCAAAGAATCGCATTTTAATGCTGATTTTAAATATATAAGTTTCGTCTAGATTAGTCTTACCCATCATAAGTTACGAGCCTCGGAAAGTTTGCCTCATTTCTGAAAACACCCCCTAAAAGTCATACGATCTTAATGAAAATCACACCATCAGATTCAGCGCATCAGAGAACCAAACTGTAGAAGTTTCAAGCCCCTATCTACAAAAATGTGGAATTTCGCATTTTTCACCACAAGACAAATCACGGGTGCGTGTTTATTTGTTTTTTTGTCTGTTTTTTTTTTTCCAGGGCCGATCATATCCACTCAGTGGTCCTTGAATGTCGCGCAAGGTGTCATTCTAACGGAAATTAAAAGTTCTAGTGCCTTTTTAAGTTACTCAAAAAATTGAAGGGCACCTAGGCTCCCTCCCACGCTCATTTTTTCTCAACATCTTCCGACTAAAACTATGAAAAAGCCGTTTAGCCCCAAAAAATTAATATGCAAATTTCGTTTTAATTATTGATGGTCTCGGAGAGCCGAGATCAAAACATGCATTACTTCAAAAACGTCCAGATATTAAACAAAAAAATAAGTTTTTTTAAATGAAAGTAAGGAGCGACATAAAAACTTAAAACGAACAGAAATTACTCCGTATATGAAAGGGGCTTTTCCTCCTCAACGCCCCGCTCTTTACGCTAAAGTTTTTATTCCTTTAAAAATAGAACCGTAAGAAGGAATCAAACTTTAACGTAAAGAGCAGGGCGTTAAGGAGGGAACAGCCACTTTCATATACGGAATAATTTCTGTCCATTTTAAGTTTTAATGCCGTTCCTTACTTTCAGTTAAAAAAAAACTTGTTTCCTTATTTAATTTCTAAAAGTTTTTGAGTTAATGCAGTTTTTGATTTTGGCTCATGGTACATGATTTATTAAAACAGAATTTGCATTTAGATTTTTGCTTTTTTGGCAAAATTGCTATCTCAAAGTTCTGATCGGACAATTTTTAGAAAAAGGGGCGGGGAGGGGGCCTAGTTGCCCTCGAATTTTCTCGGTTACTTAAAAAGGCCACTAGAACTTTTAATTTTTTTAGTATAAAAATTGTTAAGAAATTTGTATTAATAATAGATATACGTAACTTACGAATTAACTTACCTAAGGAACTTTTATATTCGTATATTTTTATAACGTATATAAGGGGGAGGGGTTCAGCCCCTCGTCAATACCTCGCTCTTTACGCTAAAGTTTGAATCTTGTTCCGATTCTTTAAAAATGACCCCCTGAATAACAAAGGCCGTTTAATTATAATAAATAGATCTTTTGAAAATCTTTTGAAGTTACTAAAATACTTTACCGTAAAGAGCGAGGAGTCTAGAAGGGGGTGAATCCCCTAATATACACAATAATTTGTGTTCGTTTTAAGTTTTAATGTTGCTCCTTATTTTCAGTTGAAAAAACTTGTCTTTTTTAATTTAATTTTTCAATTTTTTTTTAATAATGCTGGAAAATCCAGCATTCCCTTCATGTAAATTCTCTTCCCCCATGAAATATTCCTCCATGGAAATTTCCTCCTACGTAGCCCCCAATCCCAAGAGAACCCATCACAAGAAAAATTCCCCCTAAATCGTCTGTATACTTCCCAATAGCCAATAATATATGTAAACAATGGGCAAAGTTCATAACTTGTAGCCTTTCCCCCTGGGGACCCTGGGGGATTAAGTCATCTTAAAAGACATAATTATTAGATTTTCGTCTTTTCTGAACAAATTGGCTATCTCAAGATATTGATCTGGTGACATTGGGAAAAAAATGAGCGTAGAAGGGGGCCTAGTTGCCCCCCCCCCAATTTTTTCGGTCACTTAAAAAGAGCATTAGGACTTTTAATTTGCTAGAATGAGGCTTCTCGTGACATTCTAGGACCACTAGGTCGATACAATCACCTCTGGGAAAAAAATAAAACAAACAAACAAACATGCATCCGTGATCTTTCTTCTAGCAAAAAATACAAAATTACACATTTTTTCAGATAGGAGCTTGAAACCTCTACAGTAGGGTTCTCTGATATGCTGAATCCAATGGTGTGATTTTCATTAGGATTTTAAGACTTTTAGTGGTTGTTTCTCCTTTTTTTTCCAAAATAAAGCAAATTTTCTGAGGCTTGTAACTTTTGATGCTACGAATAAACTTGACAAGACTTATATACACGGATTTTTAGAGTAAAACCGTATTTTAGAGTTCCAGTTACTATTGAGCCGGGTCGCTCCTTATCACAGTTCGTTACCACGAAATATGGGGTTGACACAGTTTTCTTGAAACACTTAAGGCTCTTTTTTAAAAAAACTTAAAATAGCCTAGTTACATTAAGTACTTTTGATGTACTAAAATGTCATTGAGGTTTAAGAGTCAATCAATTTCAACATCATTGCTTAAGGCTGTTTAAAATTAAATCAACAGTGGAAATAGGGTAAAATTTTATGTCGGAAACTATTCTACTACTATTGGAGAAGGAATTTATTCACATTGTGACTAAGAAGGAATGGAATTTTTTTTAATGGAATTTTATTTGATAATGAGAAACCTGCTGGGAGAGGTAGGTTTTAAAGAAAATCTACATGGACGAAAAGTAGATTCTAAGTGTATTAGTGAAGATTTTTCATATATATTCTTTTAATATTTTACATAAAATATCTTTTTTATCCAATCCACTCATTTGAATCAAAGTCAAGTAGTTGTGGGCATCAAACCATGTTTAATTGTAGAAAAAGCCAAGACAGATAGTTCGAGTGAGTTAGGGGCAGATCTGGCATAAGCCCTTTTAAGGATTGTATAAAAATGATATTATAGAATTGTCCATGGAATTTTTCATGGAGGGCGTGATGGATTTCCCGATATTGTTTAAAAAACAATCAGAAAACAAGTTTTTTCAACTGAAAGTAAGAAGCAACATTAAAACTTAAAACGAACAGAAAACATCAAACAGTTCGTGGCAACGAACCGTAGTAAGGAGCGACCCGGCTCAATAGTAACCGAAACTCTAAAAAATTGAATTTTGATACCAATAGTTACATATATAACATTCACCAAGATTAGTCTTACATATCAAAAGTTACGAGCCTGAGAAATTTGCCTCATTTTAGAAAATAGGGAAAAACACCCTCTAAAAGTCATACAATTTTAACAAAAATCACACCATCAAATTCAGTGTATCAGAGAACCTTATTGTAGCAGTTTCAAGCTCCTATCTACAAAAATGTGGAATTTCACATTTTTTGCCAGAAAACAAATCACGGATGCCTGTTTATATTTTTTTTGTTTTTTTTTCCAAAGGTAATCGTATCGACCCAGTGGTCCTAGAAGGGAAATTTTTCGAACGGAAATTAAAAGTTCTAGTGCCCTTTTTAAGTGACCAAGAAAATTGGAGGGCACCTCGGCCCCCTCCCACGCTCATTTTTCCCCAGAGTCACCGGATAAAAATTCTGAGATATCCATTTTATTCACCGTAGTCGAAAACCCTAATAACTATGTCGTTGGGGCCGACTTACTCCCCTGCAGTTCCAGTGGGAGGGGCTGCAAGTTACAAACTTTGACCTGTGTTTACGTATAATAATGGTTACTGGGAAGTGTACGGACGTTCTGAGGGGGACTTTTTTGGCTTGGGAGGGAGAATTGAGGAGGGGGGTTACGTGAGAGGATCTTTCCATGGATAAACTTGTGATGGGGGAAGAGACTTTCAATGAAGAGGCACAGGAGTTTTTAGCATTATTAAAAAAAAAACAATGAAAAATTAAATATGAAAACTTTTTTGCTACTGTAAGTGAGGAGCAGCATTAAAACTTAATATGAGCAGAAATTATTGCACATATGAGGGGTTTACCTTCTCGTAATACCTCGCTCTTTACGCTAAAGTATTTTTAGTAATTTCAACTATTTATTCTACGGCCTTTGTGATTCAAGGGTCATTCTTAAGGAATTGGCACAGAATTTAAGCTTTAGCGTAAAGAGCGAGGGATCGACGAGGGGTGAACTCCCACATATACGCAATAAAAACATACGAATATAGAAGTTCGTTACGTAAGTTAATTTGTAAATTACGTATATTTTTTACTAATGGAAATATTCGTAAAAAAAATTAAAAGTTCTAGTTACATTTTTGAGTAATCAAAAATTGGATGGCAACAAGGCCTCCTCCCTCTCTCCTTTTTTCTCAAAATCTTCTGATTAAAACTATGAGAAAGCCATTTAGCAAAAAAATAATAATATGCAAATTTCCTTTTAATTATTTATGTGCGGAGAGCCGATCAAAACATACATTAATTAAAAAACATCCAAAAATTAAATAAATTAAAACAAGTTTTTTTAAATGAAAGTAAGGAGCGACATTAAAACTTAAAACGAACAGAAATTACTCCGTATATGAAAGGAACTTTTCCTCCTCAACGCCCCGCTCTTTACACTAAAGTTTTTTACTGTTTTAGGAAGTAGAGTTAAGAGAAAGAGTCAAACTTTACCGTAAAGAGCGAGGCGTTGAGGAGGAAAAGCTCCTTTCATTTCGTTTTATGTTTTAATGTCGCTCCTTACTTTCATTTTTAAAGAAAACTTGTTTTTTTTATTTAATTACGTATATGAGATGGGTTGCCTCTCTTCAGTAGCTCGCTCTTACGCTAAAGTTTCTTTTTTAACTTTTACAAGAGGCTATAATTCTAATTAAATAGCCTTTTTAATTTATGAGTCATTCTTAAACAACTAAAATAAAAATCAAACTTAGGTTATAATAAGGTTATTATTAGTCTAAAGAAAGTAAAATGAATATGCAAATTTTGTTTGAATTATTCATGTACGGTGAGCCAAAATCAAAACCTGCATCAATTCAAAAACGTTCAGAAATTAAATAAAAACACTCTTTAACTGAAAATAAGGAGCGACTGACCAACAGAAATTATTCCGTGTATGAAAGTGGCTGTCCCCTCCTCAACGCCCCGTTCTTTACCTTAAAGTGTTTATTGTTTTCAAAAGTAGAGTTGTGACTAAGATTCAAACTTTAGCGTAAAGAGCGGGGCGTTGTGGAGGGGGCATCCCCTTTCATATACGAAATAACTTTTTATTACGTATATGAGGGGGTTCGGCCCCTTGTCAAGACCTTGCTCTTTACGCTAAAGTTCGAATTTCGCTCCAATTCTTAAAGAATGACCCCTGAATAACAAAGACCTTTTTATTGAAATAAATAGCTCTTTTGAAAGTACTAAAAAACATTAGCGTAACGAGCGAGGTATTAATGAGGGGGCAAACACCCTCATATACATAATACAAAAACCAACATGAAAGGGAAGCGTCCGTTTTTTATATTCGATAGAATTTTAGGTTATGTATTTCTACTGTTTGAGATAATTATAGAAAGTTTAAGATGCTTATCTCTTGTTTTACCGATAGGTTTTCTAGGTAACCAAAAACCACACTTTTTGGCGATCCATCTGGGGCCAAAAGAAAAGTAGAGTATCCTCGAGTAAATAGAAATGAGGCCTCAAGGAAGTATTTAACTAAAGATAAAACTTCATTGGTGGGAGTTAAGACTGACTCTTTGAGCAGATTAGAATGGAGGAGGAATGTGGCTCTTGTGGATTTAATCAAACGAATATTTACAAGAAATTCGACACTAGAAAGGCAGATATTTCAGTTAAAATGCAACACTTTGACGATATCAGTTGACGATATCAGGTTTGACGATATCAGTTTTTGACGATATCAGGTTTGACGATATCAGTGTCAGTGCCATTCAGACTCGTTATTAGCATTGCCATTTAGTTTTTATTCAATTATCAGTGCATAAGAAGTACAAAACTTACATCAATTTAAAAATGTATAAAAGCGCACCTTCTTATCCCTAGCACGTTATATTTTTACCACAAAGCCTGCCAAAGGGGGACAGTTCCCATTTACTGGAAGTTCAGCTCTAAAGGTGGCCACTCCCCTTTGGTAATCGGTTTTAAACGGAAAATTGGTAGATCGGTTTGTTCCTCATCTAGGGATATCCCAAACACCGAAAACAAGAAGAACAATAGGGAATTTCTCCTGTCATAAATATACCTATATACAGAAACTGCCACAAATAGACCTATGAGATCAGCAGCCAAAAACGCAAGGCTGGCATTAAAAACGTGTTTTTAAATCATTCTCTTTCATTTCAATGAATTGCCTCGTTATATCACAATTTATTTAGCAGTTACGGTTGAAATTTGTTGATGTAAGGATGCTGGGACTGTTTTGAAAATTTGTTCATTTTAGTTTTATTGATTTTATCCTGTTGTAAGTTTTTTCGTCTTATATATTTTTGTATTGCCGAGGACGGCCCTTGGTAATAGGGCCAAAATATTCATTCTAATTTGTTTCTCACTGTCTTGAAAAATTCCCTATTGTTCTTCTTGTTTTTGGTGTTTGTGATTGAAAGGCAGTGAAGTATTTGTCGCTATCTGGGGATATCCCTCATTCTTATGGTCATTTCCCATCTAAACCCATAGTTTTTAATTTAGAATGTAAAGGGTATAATTGGCTAGCCAGCTAGTGATTTTAATCCAATATTCGCGATAAGCGGAAAACCTCCAGACCAATATTCATTAACCAACAAGGATTTTCTAGGCTCATGAAGGCTTTTCTAGGCCTAGGCTCATAAATCATGGCTGCTTGTGGAAAGTGCTCCCGACTGGTGGTTTTTAATGCCGAAGTCAAATAATTGCGCTTATGTCCCTATAATAACTAATTAATTACTCCGTTTTCTTTACTGTAAATCAATAACTTCGTCAAATAAATGAAATTTTGAAAACCTTGCAAAATCAAAGCTGAGACCCAACTGCAAATGTCGGTCCGTTGAGGCTAGTTAATTAGGACAATTGAGGCGTGGACAGATATCAAATGAATTTTTCTCTACTTAATACTCGCCGTGGAATCCACTATTTGGTCTTATTGGCAAGCTTCGATTTCCATTTGATATCCACAACTACAACTTATTTTTGCCGGTAGGACATGTCTTATCGCAAATAGCCCTTCAGTTTCAAATAATGAAGATTTGCTAAATGTTCAGGTTCAATTTACCAACTTTGTTTCCCCTGATTGACAAAAATAAAAATCCTTACTTAGCTTCACTTTTTATTGGTTACCGGTTCAAAAATTTATTTTTCCAGCCGGTTCAATCTTGAATTTAGTAAATAATGTCTTCCTGTTTTTGTGCTAGTAAAAATAGAGGCTTCTTAATATGCTTTAATGCATTTGTACTCAAAGCAGCTTCTTAATTCGAAAAATCAGTGGAAGAAACTTTAAGAATTTTTTTTTCATTCAGACATACAAGCCGGAATTAGCATCGGGACATTACTTGATCTCTCTCGCTTGACATAACTTGCTATTTCTCTTCAGAGCTTAGTTTTATTGACACTCCCTGGTGAAGTCTAGACTCCTTATCTGTTGAAGCAAAATATTCAATTCAACTCTGACATTAGAAATGACCGAAGACTTGCTGAAAGTTTGATAGGGAAATAGCGAGAATTCAATTAAGGGGGAATTAAAGTACTTACTAACCCATGTAAGGCTTTGTTCCGGAGACAGACGTGGCTCTCTGCTTTGGCGGCAAACAAGTAGCTATATTGAAGTCAGTAAGATGGACGTGACCTGAAATGGAAATCTGAAGAGTTTATGTTCCCCTATTTTATTTCGAAAGTGTTTTGAAATTGTTAATATCACTAGGAGCTTGCTATTGCTAACTGCTACAAATGAAAATCACAGAAACTACACATTAAACTAACAATACTTTTTTTTAAGACCGATTGTTTGTAGGAAGAAAGACAAGATGGTTTTTAGGAAGGAAGCATGACTATCCGGGGGCAAACACTTTTTTTTCAGGGTACACTCAGAGGACACTTCAAAAATTCTATTGGTAACCCTTATCAGGTTTTACTAATAAGGAATGCCGGAGTCAGCACGCAAGGGTTGAATTAGTAAAGAACAAAGTGCCTCGTCTTTATTACTGCTGATTTTTTTTTACCACTTTATACGGAAAAAGGGATCATACAAAATTGATAGAGGCTCTTATTCGATTAGAAATTGAAAGCTTGAGTCCTGTCTCAAAGACCAATAGTGATTGGAGGGCTATCAGCGCTGTTTTGTCCCTAGGTACCCCACATCCCCCCAAGGTACCGAATCAAAATCTTGAGATACCTTACTATTAAAAATAGTCAAAAGGTCCAGTAAGGATGCCTCAGGGATCAACATGGCCCTAACCACCCCAGGAATAGTGGCCTCCAAAATTATGTAAGTAATTCATTCATTATCCAAAGACATAATTTTGATAGAAAAGGCAGAAATGTTTTGTTTTGTTTTTTCGGTAGGGTTGGAACTCTTAAGAACTTAGAAAATTACAAATAATGCTTTAGTCTTTAGAGGGCTTACAGGGAGCAGTTATCCGATTCTTTTTTGTTGCAGTTTCTGTTCGTTTTAATTTTGACAAAACTATTCGTTTTATTTTCTGGTCTTTTAAGTTTTATTTATTCATTCGTAATAATTTCTGTTTGTTTTAAGCTTGACTTCCTGTATAATTTTATATCTGGTCGTTTTGGATTTTCTATTGCTATTTGATTCAATCTGAAAAACTTTTTTCTTCATATTTTCAAATTATTAAAATGAAAAGAACTAAGCTTTTGGCAAAAGTTAGTTAGAAATTGTGTCTGTCAAAATTTAAAAGCACTGAAACTCCGAGCGTTTGGGGCGGTAAAAAATTGTCCAAACGATACCTAAAAAAACTTTTCCCTAATGGTCAAACCGTTAGGGACTTTTATGGCATTTGCTGCAAAGCTAATGTAGCAAAGCACAGAGACTTCGAGGTGAGATTAAATAAAAAAAAAAGTTTTTTTAAATGAAAGTAAGGAGCAACATTGAAACTTAAAACGAACAGAAATTACTCCGTATATGAAAGGAGCTTTTCCTCCTCAACGCCCCGCTCTTTACGCTAAAGTTTGACTCTTTCTCTTAACTCTATTTTTAAAACAGTAAGAAACTTTAGCGTAAAGAGGGGGGCATTGAGGAGGAAAAGCCCCTTTCATATACAGAGTAATTTCTATTCGTTTTAAGTTTAAATGTTGCTCCTTACTTTCATTTAAAAAACTTGTTTTTTTTAAATTTAATTTCTGGACGTTTTTGAATCAAAACGTCCAGAGAGCCAAACGATCTTGGCTCTCCGCACATAAATAATTAAAACGAAATTTGTATATTAATTAATTGCAATTAATCACAAGATTTTGAGAAAAAAAGGAGCGAGGGTGGCGGCCTAGTTGCCCTCCAATTTTTTGATTACTTAAAAAAGTAACTAGAACTTCTAATTTTTTACAAACTTTTCATCCTGATTTGAAACTCCTGCGCCCGCTTCATTGAAATTCTCTTCCTCCATGACAAGCTTCTCCACGGAATTATCCTCCCACGTAAACCCCCCTCAAATCTCCCCTCTAAACAAAACATAATCCCCCTGAAAACGTCTGTACACTTCCCAGTAACAATTACTATATGTAAACAGAGGTCAAAGTTTGTAACTTGCAGCCCTCCCATGGGGACTGCGGGGGAGTAAGTTGTCCCTAAAGACATAGTTATTAGGTTTTTCGACTATGGTGAATAAAATGGCTATCTCAAAATTTTGATCTGGTGACGTTTGGGAAAAAATAAGCGTGGGAGGGGGCCTAGTTGCCCTTTAATTTTTGGTCACTTAAATTAGGCACTAGAACTTTTAATTTTCGTTAAAATGAGCCATCTCGCGACATTCTAGGACCACTCAGTCGATACGATCACCCCTGGGAAAAAAACAAACAAAAAAACAAACAAAAAAACAAAAACAAAAAAACATATAAACACGCATCCGTGATCTGTCTTCTGGCAAAAAATGCAAAATTCCACATTTTTGTAGATAGGAGCTTGAAACTTCTACAGTAAGATTCTCTGATACGCTGAATCTGATGGTGTGACTTTCGTTAAGATTTATGACTTTTAGGGGGTGTTTCCCCCTATTTTTTGAAATGAAACATATTTTCTCAGGCTCGTAACTTTGATGGGTGTAACTGATCTTGATGAATTTTATATATTTAAAATCAGCGTTAAAATGCGATTCTTTTTACGTAACTATTGGTATCAGAATTTCATTTTTAGAGTTTTGGTTGCTATTGAGTTGGGTCGCTCCTTACTACAGTTCGTTACCACGAACTGTTTGATTGTCAAAGGTATGAAGAGGCAAATTTTTTCAACCTATTTTCTTTTGCCATGCTGCTTAAACTGTGTTATTGTATATTATTATATCTTAGAATTATTTTCAGAAAATTTGTTATCAGAATTTACTGTATCAAACACTTCACTATAATAAGTGACAAGAAAAGTGCAACCTTTGTTAATAGAAACAGAAACACTGAAAACGGAACTTCAATAACATAACAGGACGTGTGATTGGAAAGTGTTAAGCCTGTCATTGGAAATTAAAAATGGCTGGGCCAACTGGCTACTGCAAATGATATCCTTTAAAGTATTCCATTGAATACTACACATTTAAATTGAATACCACACATTGAATACTTTTCATTTAAATAGTCTACTTCTGGAGGCAATCCTGAAAATTATATTCCATGAACTCTGCACGAACTCTGGACGATTTCATTGCTATCATGAACTGAATGAAATCTATTTCCTTTCAATGATAAATTTAATTTTGGAAAATCAGAAATCTACTGATAGAAATCAGCAGGAGCCAAATCAAGGAAGGAGGAAGGTAATGGAATCACTGGGATAAAAGTCGGGTTAAGGGGAAGGGGATGGTTCTATTTAAGTGTCTTAGGGAGTATTCGGTAAACACCAAGTTAATAGGATCAACATAGAAGCCTTAAAAAAACAACTATTGAACATCTTTCAACCCTCCTGTGTTAGCATCCTGGCCCTCACGAAAAAAAGAAAGAAAAATAAAGCGCACAACTGCTCCCCATGCTAAAAAGCAATTTTCCTTGTTTTTCAGCTTGATTCCGATGTTGCACTTTAATTTTCACCCCCCAAAAATTTCATCTTAATTTCACGTAATTTTCTAGCCCAACATGATGTGGTTTGGCATTTTCCAAAAAGCTTTCTGTACGTTGGCAAAAATCCCTAAATTTTTCGTAGGTTTCATACAGCGTTTCTCTCTCTCTCTCTCTCTCTCTCTCGTAATTTTCTAGCCAAACATGATGTGGTTTGGCATTTTCCAAAAAGCTTTCTGTACGTTGGCAAAAATCCTTAAATTTTTCGTAGGTTTCATACAGCGTTCTCTCTCTCTATCTCTCTCTCTCTCTCTCTCTCTCCCTCTCTCTCTCTCTCCCTCCCCCCCCTCTCTCTCTCTCTCTCTCTCCCTCTCTCTCTCTCTCCCTCCCCCCCTCTTTCTCTCTCTCTCTCTCTCTCTCTCTCTCTCTCTCTCTCCACTTTCTTATTTTGTCCGGAAAGTCAAACATAATTTGATATATCTATAGAATATAAGTAGAGTAGCTAAATTTCATTTACGTTATAACGTAGTTGTTATAACAATCATGAAATTAGTTGTATTGCAATAAATACGATTAGTTAATTATTGTAATGACTAATAATTTTTAGCGGATTATACTAGCTAATAAATGTTAAATGATTATCTTTTAATAATGCATAACAGATAAGGATATAATCTTTTTATTTTGTAGCTTTGTCCGGCACGGCAAAGCGAATCATTAACTTTGTGGAAATGACAAGTGAGATTCATCAAACAGTTCGTGGTAATGAACTATAAGTAAGGAGCGACTGGCTCAATAGTAACCGGAACTCTAAAAAACGGAATTTTGGTACAAAAAGACATAACAAAAGAATCGACTTATGTTGATGATTTCAAATATATAAGTTTCATTAAGCTTAGCATTAAACACCAAAGGAATGCGAACCTAAGGAAATTTGCCTTATTTTCAAAAAGGGGGAACCCACTAAAAGTCATATAAGCTTAATGAAAATGACCGTCAGATTCAGCATATCAGAGAACCCAACTCTATCAGTTTCAAGCAGAAACGTCCTATCTGCAAATACGTGAAATTGTGTATTTTTATACCAAAAGAAACATTACGGTTTTGTGTATTTATTTTTATTTTTATTTTTCCACGAATAATCGTATCGACCCAGTAGTCTTCGAATATCCAGACAGGGCTCATCCTAACGAAAATTAAAAGTTCTAGTGCCCCTTTGAAGTGACCAAAAAGATTGGAGGGCAACTATGCTCCCTCCCGAGACTTTTTCTCAAAATCGTCCGATCAAAATTTTAAGACAGCCTTTTTGTTCAGCATAATTGAAAGGCCGAATAACTATGCGCAATTGGAGATATTATGACCCCCACAGCCCCTGGGGAAAGATTTTTAAGCTATAAGATTTGCACATTGTTTACTTATAATATTTGTTATTGGGAGGGTGCAAACATTATGGGGGGGGACAAATTTTCTGCTGGGGGAATTTTCCAAGGGGACAATTTTCCATAGGGAGGTAAGTTTCCAGGGTTGAATTTTTTAGAAGAGATTTTACACTGGGGGGATTTTTTCAGAAATTCTATACGAAATTCTTCTCACGTCCTGCATTCTCTTTGCCGAATTGTCTAGAGAATATATTCGTGGGGAAGAAGGATTTTTTTCGCGGAGTTGGAGCCAACTTTTACTAGCCTAATTCCCCCAAAAAATACCTCCACAAAAAGTAACTTCCCCGAAAACACCCCCTGCTAAAAATACCCCCAGCGGAAAATACCCCTCCGGAAAATTCCCCCGTGGGAAATACTCCCCCTGTGGAAAATACCCCCGGAAAATACCCCCTGGAAAATTCACCCCCCTCCCTTTGTGAAAAATATGACCTTAGAAAATCCTCCCTCGGAAAATATCCCTCCCCAGAAAATACCATCCCCACGCAGGTGGTTGGTCTCCAATCCTTTTGGACCTTAAAACAAGGACTAGAACTCTCAATTTCTCTTCTAATGAGAATACTCCAAAGTTTCTGCGACCATGAGGTGGAGATGTGGATGATGAAGGGACATTCCCCTCCTATACGGAATAAATTCTGCTCATTTTAGGGCTTAATGTTTACTTTTTTTTAATGTTACTCTTTACTTTCATAATAACAGCGTAGACCAAAAATACTCCTAGGAATCAAAAGGGAATAGATATCGATTTCACATTTTTGATGCGTTTTTAAAGTTTCCTTAGCCCCCCCCCCCAAAAAAAAAAAAAAATCTTTGCTGGGAAATACTCTTTTGCTGGCTTTTTGCTGGAAAACTTTTCTACGGAGGAGGGGATTACCGGCATGATTTTAAAAACAACAAGATATTAAAGTCTTTTTCAAATGAAAGTGCGCCGAGAGGAAATTTCCACCTGAGTTCATCCGCAAGAAATTTTCAGGATGGAATTTTCAGTTAGAGTTGAATTATCTACGGATTATTTCCCTGGTGGAAGGGGGGTATTGTACGTGAAAAGAATTTTCCACGTAGAAATTTCTCGTCGGGGGAAGGAGTTTGTCATGGAGGGGGAGCCGGATTTCCCAGTATTATTTAAAAAGAATTAGAAATTAAATTCAAAAAAAAGTTTTTTTCCCAACAGAAAGTCAGGAGCAACCTCAAAAACAAACAGAAAGCACTAGTATAAGAAAGTAATAATTTCTTGAAGTCTCCTCAAAACCTTGCTCTTTAAGCTAATTTTTTGACTTTTTGTCCTTATTCCTTAAGCACGATTCCTCAAACACAATGGCCGTCTTGTTTAAGTTTTTAAGGACGAAAGCGTTGTCAAATTCTATGAGTTTATTTTTCTTATCTTTCAAGTGTTAAAACTACCTTAAATCACCACTAATAAATAAATGAAACCCAAAGCGAACAAAAATTACAGCAGATAACCTATTCAAATTCAAAGCGGGTAAAAGTTGAAAGGAGTGGGGCTGACAACCCCCATGTCTTCTCAAGACCAGAACATAATTTGTACTTTACTATAAAAACAAGAGCAAAAAGCTAATATGGCACTTGTGACGAGGCTGGAAGAGCCAAGAGCTCATATGCTCTAGCAAAGCTGGAAATCAGAAAATCAGAGGCTTAATGCCGGTTGGGATTTAAAACAATAACTCCGAGTCACGAGGTCCTGCTAAATATCAAAATTCATTAAGATCTGATCACCCACTCGTAATTTCAAAATACCTCATCTTTTCTAATTTTTCCTCTCCCTTCAGACCCCCCCCCCAGATAGTCGAATCGGGGAAAACGACATTATCAAGTCAATTTGTGCAGCTCCCTGACACGCGTGCCAATTTTCATCGTCCTAGCACGTCCAAAAGCGCCAAACTTGCCAAAGCACTGAACCTCACCCCCTAACTTCTCCAAAGAGAGCGAATCCAGTCCAGTTATGTCAATCGAGTATCTGCGACATTTGCTTATTCTACCCACCAAGTTTCATCCCAATCTCTCCTCTCTAAGCGTTTTCCAAGATTTCCGGTTTGCCCCTCAAACTCCCCCCAATGTCAACAGATCTGGTTAGGATTTGGAATAAGAGCTCTGAGACATGCTTTCCTTCAAAATATCAAATTTCATTAAGATCCGGTCACCCATTCTAAAGTTAAAAATACCTCAATTTTTCAAATTTTTCCGAAAACATCCCACAGCTCCCCCAAAGAGAACGGATCCGTTCCAATTATTTCGATCACGTATCTAAAACTTGTGCGTATTCTTCCCATCAGGTTTCATCCCGATCTCTTCACTCTAAGCTTTTTCCAAGATTTCCGGCTTCCAAGATTTCTCTTTTCCCCCTCCAACCCCCAACGTCCTCAGATACGATTCTAATTCCATCTGAGACATAAGATCCTTCTATATATCAAGTTTCATTAGGATCCGATCACCCATTCGTAATATAAAGATGCTTCAATTATCACGTTTTCCAAGAATTCTGGTTTCCCCCTCCAACTCCCCCCGATGTAACCGGATCTGGCCAGGGTTTAAAATGAGAGCTTTAAATCACAAAACCCTTCTAATTATCAAATTTCATTAAAATCTGAATACCTGTTCGTAAGTTACAAATACCTCATTTTTACTAATTTTTCCGAATTACTCCCCCTCCTTCCAACTCCACCAAAGAAAGCGGATCTGGTCCGGTTATGTTCGTCACGTATTTTGGACTTGTGCTTATTCTTCCCACTAAGTTTCATCCTGATCTCTCCGCTTTAAACGTTTTCCAAGATTTTAGGTTTCCCCCCTCAAATCCCCCCAATGTCGCAAGATCCGGTGGGGATTTAAAATAAGAGCTCTGAGACACAAGGTCCTTCTATATATGAAATTTCATTAAGATCCGATCACCTGTTCGTAAGTTAAAAATACCTCATTTTTTCTAATTTTTCCGATTTAACCGTCCCCCCACTTCACCCAGATGGTCGAATCTGGAAAATGACAATTTCTAGTTTAATCTGGTCTGGTTCCTCATACACCTGCCAAATTTCGTCCTAGCTTACCTGGAAGTGCCTAAACTAGCAAAACCAGGACAGACAGACTGACAGACAGAGAGACCGACTGACAGAATTTGCGATCGCTATATGTCACTTGGTAGATATCAAGTGCCATAAAAAGCTCAAATAACCACATATTGTCAGTGTAATATACATATTCTGATATTTATTCTTTATTGCCTTAATACTTCTTTATTTATTAAAGTAAAAAAAGCGAAGCCATTTAAAATGTATTTTGTTTTTAGTAAAGTGGAAGTTGTGTCCTGATCTTGAGAAGGCGTTGCGTTTGTTAGCCCTACTCATGTTGCTTTTGCCTGTTTTAGCTTGATTCGATTATCTATTGTATTTTTTGTTCGTATTGGGTTTAATTTATTTATTGACTTTGATTTGTGGTAGTTTTACGGTGGGAAAAATATTTGAATTTATTTCTACTCATTTTTGGCTTAATTGAGCTCTTTACTATCTTTTGGCAAATTTATTTTGCGGAAAAGGTCTTTTAAATTAATTTCTGTTCGCTTTTTATTGACAAAGTCTTTTCATGGGAAAAAACATTTTATATATTTTTGTCTTTTTCTATTAAACTCTATAGTATTTGACTTTGAGGGTTATTTGAGTTTATTTCAGTTCATTTTGGTTTAAGGAAGCTCCTTACTTTTCATTAAAAGCTTGTTCTGTATGTATCCCATTAACAAATAGTATGTGTAAATAATAAATTAAAAAAACAAGTTTTTCAGCTGAAAGTGAGCAGCACCATCAAAACTTAAAACGAACAGAAATTATTACATATATGAAAGGGGTTGAATAAGAATTTGCTGGTTCCCAAAGCCATCTATTCTTTCAAAGGAAGGCTAAACGCTCTTAAACTTTTTGGTTCCATATGTTTCAGCTTTATTTCGATGATTTTTCGCCTAAGTTTTTTTTTCTTCTTCTTGTTTTTTAATTTGGCACCTGCTACTGCCAAAAATTGCTGAAGTTCATATGGAAGTCTTTTCAACAAAAATGGATTTGCGGATATTTCTTCTAAGTTATGATGTGTAAATTCCTCTCTTTGCCTTTCCTTAGGACTTCTCAACGAAACTAAAAAAAAAAACTCAAATAAAATTCTGAAATTTGGAAAACTTTCTTTTTCACGGGGGCTATTTTCTGCAGGGGGTATTTTCCGGAGGGGATGTGGGGTAGTTTCTGGGGGTATTTTCCCGAAGGGAGTATTTTCAGTGTTTTTTTCTCCGTGGGGGTATTTTCTGGGGGGAAATTTTCCGCAGGGGGGAGGGGGGTGGAGTATTTTCTGCGGGATGGTATTTTCAGAAGGACATTTTCCTGGGGGATATTTTACGCGGGGGGATATTTTCCGGGCAGTATTTTCCGGCCGGAATTTTCCAGGAGGGTATTTTTCAGGGAGGGGGTAGACACCTAGAGCCAATTTTTGAGAAGGTAGGGTAGTCGGGGCGTATATGCTTGTAAAAGATGTTGAAAGTTTTGTGTATTGTATTTACTCGAGGGGGAAGTGGGTAGAACACTTCTGACGTAGTATGCATTGATTCATGGATTTTTTTAAGCATACGACTTTTCTTCATGTGTGAATTATTGCCTATTAAATAGGGTTTTTGAAACAAATTACGTGTAAGGGGCTTTAAAAAGGACTAAAGTTTTTTCTAGACCTTAAACATAGTTTACGACATGTTTTAGTAGTCTAGTTTAGAACCCTAGTGAAAACTGTTTTACGGCTTAAAGGCCGTGGGGAGTTTTTGACCGATAGTTTCGAGTCCTTTTTTTAACATTAAATTATAAAAATATGTTTTTTCAGCTTAAAGTAAGAGCCAACATTTAAACTTAAAACTAACAGAAATTACTGCATATGGATAGGGAAAATCCCCTCCCTCACCCTTCACGCTAAAGTTTTTTTTAGTACTTTTCAAAAAGCTTCTTATAGTTTCAATCGTCAGTTGTTTTTCAGGAATTGTTTTTGAAGAACTAGGACGAAAAGTCAAAATTTACCGTAAAGAGTGAGGTGTTGAAGATGGGCCACTCCCCTCATATACGTAAAAATTTCTGTTCGCTTGAAGTTTCAATGTTACTCCTTCCTTTCAGTTGAGAAAAAAAATTTCTATTTAATTTTTGATCTTTTTTTTATACAATACTAGAAAATGTGGCTCCCCTTCCACGGGAAGATCCTCTAGACAATTCAGTGCCGGTGAAAAATCGCCCCGAACAATTAACATTAACATTTCGATCTGTAAAATTGAGTCAGCCAAGAGAAAGTAAGATAAGTAAAAGTTCTGCAAAATTCCCCTGGAGAAAAATTTCACCTGAAAAGTTCACCCCTGGGAACTTCCCTCCCCATAGAAAATTCTCTTCCGAAAAATGTATGCATACTTCCCAATAACAAATACTGTACGTAAACAATGGGGAAATTTCGTAGCTTAAGGACCTTTCCCCAGGGGCCGTGGGGGATCGCATTATCTCCAAAAGCATAGGTATTGAATCTTTCAACTATGTTGAACAATATGGCAATCTCCAAATTTTTATCGAACGACTTTGGCGAATAAGGGACGTGGGAGGGGGCTAGCTGCCCTGCAATCATATTGATCACTCAAAAAGGGCACTAAAACTTTAAATTTTATTGAAATGAGCCTTCTCTCAATATTACAGGACAAGTGGTTCTATACGATCACCTGGGGAAAAACATACATAAAATAAAGATGTATCCCGGATTTTTTTTGGCAAATACATTTTTGCCACATTTTTTAAAGATGAGAGCCTGAAACATCTACAGTAGCGTTCTCTGATACGTTAAATCTGATGGTGTGATTTTGATTAAGATTCCTTGATTTTTAGCGGGTGTTTATCTTTTTTTCGAAAATCAGGCAAATTGTCTCAGGCTCGTAGCCTTCGATGGACAAAGCTAAACTTAAAGAATCTTATATACTTAGAATCAAATAGTTCGCGGTAACGAACTGTAGTAAGGAGCGACCCGGCTCAATAGTAAACGAAACTCTATTTAACGGAATTTTTATACTAAAACATTTATCAAAAGAATCCGATTTTTTTGTTGATTTTAAATATATAAGTTTCGTCAAATTTAGTCTTTGTCATCAAAAAGTTACGAGCCTGAGAAAATTTACCTTATTTTGGAAAATGGAGGGAGACACCCCCCTAAAAGTGATATCATCTTAACGGCGAAAATCACAAATCACAAAATCACACAAGTTCCTATCTACAAAAATGCGGAACTTCGTATTTTTTGCCAGAAGACCGATCGCGGGTGTGTGTTTATTTGTTTTTTTTCAGGAGTCATCGTATCGACCCAGTGGTCCTAGAATGTCATAAGAGGGCTCATTCTAATGGAAATGAAAAGTTGTAGTGCACTTTTTAAGTGACAAAAAATTGGAGGATGCCTAGGCCCCCTCCCACACTCATCTTTTCCCAAAGTCAACGGGTCAAAATTTTGAGATATCCATTTTGTTCACCATAGTCAAAAACCATAATAATTATGTCTTTGGTGATGACTTACTCCCCCACAGTCCCCGGGGGAGGGGTTGCAAGCTACAAACTTTGACCAGTGTTTGCACACAGTAATGTCTATTGGGAAGTGTATAGACATTTTCAGGGGGCCTTTCTTTGGTTTGGGGGAGGGGGGTTGAAGGGAGGGGGCTGTGTGGGAGGATATTTCCTTGGAAGAATATGTGATGGGGGAGGAAAAATTCAATTAAAGAGGCGCAGAATTTTCTAGCATTATTATAAAAAAAATATTGAAAAAATAAACATGAAAAAGTTTTTTCAACTGAAAGTAAGGAGCATCATTAAAAATTAAAACGAACAGAGATCATTACGCATATGAGGGGTTCTTCTCCTCCTAAATACGTCGCTCTTTATGCCAAAGTGTTTTAGTAATTTCTGATTCATTAGGCCCTTCTGATTCAGGGGTCATTCTTAAAGAATTGGGACAAAATTTAAGCTTTAGTGTAAAGAACGAGGTATTAAATTGGGGACAAATCCTCTCATATACATAATAAAAATATAAGAATATAGAAGTTTTTTACGTAAGTTAATTCTTAAGTTACGTATATTTAAAATATATTAAAGCCATTTAGCCAAAACAGAATTAATATCCAAATCTCATTTTAATAATGTATGTGCGGAGAGCCAAAATCAAACATGCATTCATTCAAAAACGTTCAGAAACTAAATAAAACTATTTTTTTTAAACTGAAAGTAAGGAGCGACATTAAAACTTAAAACGAACAGAAATTACTACGTGTATGAAAGGGGCTGTTCCGTTCTCAACGCCCCGCTCTTTACGCTAAAGTTTTTTACTGTTTAACAAAGTAGTATTGAGAGAAAGAAACAAACTTTAGCATAAAGAGCGGAGCGTTGAGAAGGGAATAGCCCCTTTCATACACGTAGTAATTTCTGTTCGTTTCAAGTTTTAATGTCACTCCTTACTTTCAGTTAAAAAAACTAGTTTTTTTTTTATTTAATCAGCATAATAAGCCAATTCTTTTGATGTACCAATTGATATCAAAATTCTATTTTTTAGAATTTCGGTGACTACTGAGCCAAGTCGCTCATTACTTACAGCTCGTTTCCACGGACTGTTTGACTACCCCGGCAAAATACCCTGTAGTGACAAAGTGGATTGGTTATCTGCTTAGAAATAAGTGGCCTTGGGCTCGATCCCCCTTCCACAAGGTTGAAAGAAAGGCCTGCAACCTGTCCCTTTAAATACAAGGGGGCCATTTGAAGCCCAATGTTCCATCAATTTTTATAAGGGATCTCTATCCTATACTTTATCCGTCCACTTTTAAAGCACCCCTAAAGTTATAATTACCAGAATATCAGAAGTCTTTGGAGGTCCAACTTACCTTCCGCGTCCAATAATAAATTTTCTGGTTTTACATCTCTATGAACTATGGAGTTAAGTCTGAGGTAATCAAGAGCGGAGGCTATCTCACACAGGTACAACCGAATGTCTTCCTTTGGAAAATAAACACTCTGAAGGAGGTGATAGCGCAAGTCACCACCAAGCAACAGGTCAACGACCATAAACATGTCTTCTGCATCTATAAATAAACTGATCATCACGAAAGTAGGTAAATATTAGGATTTTACTCCTTTACTTATTTGTTTTAAAATTCGATAGAAAAAAAAAGAGATATAAAGACAGGACAAAAAAAAGAAGAAACAAAAGAGAACAGAAACGAATTTCAAACCTTGGTGCAAAATATAAATTGTGAAAGACCCCCATGACACATATAAGAATACATAATCATGACACATAAAATAAGTATAAATATGACATATGGTATTAATACAAGAACAAATTTAAAAAATTAACAAAACGCAGTAAAATAGCAAAAATTAACTTAATTACAAATTATAAAATCATAAAAGATGAGCAGTAAGCACGAAATAAGCTAGAAAATAAGCAAACGAAAGAATTACTGCACTGGAAGTTGACCAAATTCAAGCGCAGCTATTTTTTATTATGTTTCAATTGCCTGAGAGATAGATAATCAACGGTTTTGAAATCCATTATTTTTGTATTTTATTGTATTATAACTTTTATTGTATTTCTATGACAGTATCGTAAATCTAGTCGATATTTTGCGAAACACAAAAGGAACGACCTTCCAGAAATGTGAAACGTATAAAACATGTGGGAAGGATACTGAAGAATTATTTTGAAGGATGTTGGGAATTTAGCGGCAAGTGCAACTTACGACTGGGAATCAGGGTATCTTCCCTGTAAACAGCTAGTGACAGACTGCTTGATGAATTCGCTAAAAATCTCTAGACGTAAACCCTCCCAAAAATAGTTATTTAAAAATAGGCGAAGACGGTACCACTATCTAGGAACCCATTAGGACAGGCATAAGTTCTCTCGAAGGGGCCAGAGACAAGTTGTTACATAGCGGGAATTCCAAGCAAATGAATGAATAAGAAAATAAATCCATAAACTTACGAGCGATGTTAAGACTCAAGCGACTTCCGTCAGCTTCAAGAAGCATTGAAGAATTTGTAACTGGATTAAATAAAAAAAGAGTTTTTTTCAACTGAAAGTAAGGAGCAACATTAAAACTTAAAACGAACAGAACTTATTACATATATGAAGAGGGTTGCCTCCTATCAACACCTCGCTCTTTACGCTATAGTTTTTGAGTACTTTAAAAAAAAGCGTCTTGTTGTTCCAATTAAACATCCCTTGCGTTCCAGGAGTTGTTCTTAAGGAATTGGGACAAGATTCACACTTTAGCGTAAAGAACAAGGTGTTGAGGAGGAGGTAACCTTCTTCATGTGTGTGATAATGTCTGCTCGTATTAAGTTTTAATGCTGCTTCTTACGTTCAGTTGAAAAAAAATGTCCTTTTTATTGATTTCTGATCTTTTTTAAATAGTCCTAGGAGATGAGGGCCCACCTCCACGGAGAAATACTCTCCCCACAGATATAACTTCTAGACAATTCAATCCCGGTGACGATTACCCTTAATAACTCCAAGCGTAAATCGAGACCGAAAAGAGATTGCAAGAAATAAAAACAAATTGTTAGGAATTCTGGCTAATTCTCCCAGTGTATAATTTTCTCTGACAAGCTCTTCCAATGGAAACTTACCTCTTAATAGAAAGTTCCACCGTGAAAAAAAAACAGCAGAAAATTCGTCTTCTCACCCTAAAATATATGCTTTTTTACCAATAAAAAATACTATGCGTAAACAATGAACAATTTTATAACTTAAAGATCTTATCCCTGGGGCTGTGGGGGGTCATGTCATATCTAAAGGCACAGTTATTGGGCCTTTCAACTATAATGAATAAAATGACAAAATTTTAATCAGATGATTTTGTGGAAAAACGGGTGGGGAAGGGGCCTAATGCCCCTCCAATCTTTTTAGTCACTTACAAAGGGCAGTAGAACTTTTAATTTCAGTATGAATGAGCCCCCTCACGATATTTAAGGACCACTGGGTCGACACGATCACCCATGGGAAAAAAAAATAATAATAAACACGCGACTGTGATCTTTCTTATGGCAAAAAAAAATTTCCACATTTGTGTAACAAAATTCACTTGTTTTGAAAATGAGGCAAATTTTCTCAGGCTCGTGACCTTTGATGGGTAAGCCTAAACTTAATGAAACTTATATATTGAAATCAGTATAAAAATCTGATTCTTTTGATATACCTATTGGTATCAAGATTCCGTTTTTTAGAGTTTCAATTACTATTGAGCCGGGTCGCTCCTTACTTACTGTTCGGTACCACAAAGTGTTTGATCCATTTCTGCTTAATTGATGTATCAGACATACAATGGTTTCGTTTGTAATGGGGCAGAGGGATAGTCCCCCTCCCCGCAGGTAATTTGGAGAAAAATTATTATATAGCCCATGCCCCATGACTCTCCGGATTGATACCCCTCTTGCCCCTTAATAAAATTCTGGATCTACACACCCGCGATGTATTTGAAGTTGAAGCATTTTCAAAACATATACACCTTGTAACTATGAAAGGCTGGTAAAATTTCTTCCTTCCAGATTGTCGTCGAACAAGAAATATAAGGAATCATGGTGTACACAGGTTTAACCTTGAATGGGCTGGTGGGAGGGTTGAGGCTTTTTCCTAGGGGCTGTTAAAGGTAAAGAAAGAAGTTAAATAATATGGCATTGGACTCTACGGTCATTACCGGCAGTGCTGATCTCTGTTTCACGGCCCTTCAGTCAGGAAAGGGCAATTGGAGCTGGGGGCCACGTATCCTGCTATTTCATATACCCTTGCTGTTTACCTTCTCCAGATTTCTCCAGGTACCCATTTAGAGCTGGGCCGACTCTGACTAACTTTGCAGAGTCACGCCGCTGGTCTCCGCTTCAAACCAAAAAAACGAGTGACGCCAGGACTCGAACCTCCTGTCCTCAAGCACAAAGGGTTCCATGCCTAGCGTGTTAACCATTCCGCTAGGGTAAAAAAATTGTGACAATTTATTATAATTTCTGTTCGTTTTACAATTTATCTATTCATTCATAGCAGTACCTCTTATAATTGTAGTTTATGTTCGTGTTAAGTTTGAAACAGCATAACACTTCATTTCTGCTTCTTATAAGTTTACCACGAACTGCTTGATCAAAACCACTCTATATATCGTGATCAGTAAGAGATAGTAAATACTCTCTATTTATAGGGAACAGAAGTTTTTAATGCCTCAAGGCACAGGGCGCCGTTTTAATATCAAATAAAATAATAGTTATGACGTTGTTATACGGGAATGTATGACGTTGGTAGATTCTAGGATGAGAATTTGAGATAAACTTTCCAGGGATAGATTAATATCAGACTAAAGATTAAAAAATTAGACAAAATAGAAGATGGATGGAATAATTTTAGGAAAATAGTTTTATTAGTTTGCAGGGGGAAAACTTGATCCTGGTTGTGTCCAAAAAAGTTAATGGTATTAAAGTGAGACCTCAAAGAATATCGAGGGGGATAGTGAACTCAATTAAAACCCAAGTTAGTTTAGTTGAAACTTTCAAAAGCAACTACTTACTATACTACTACCACTACTACTACTACTACTACTACTACTACTACTACTACTACTACTACTACTACTACTACTACTACTACTACTACTACTACTACTACTACTACTACTACTACTACTACTACTATTATTATTACTACTACTACTACTACTACTACTATACTACTACTACTACTACTACTGCTACTACTACTACTACTACTACTACTACGGTTTCAACAGCAACTGGTGGTGAATAAGACTAGTTGCGACAGTTTCTGGCTACTTCTACTTGTGACTTCTTTCAAGGAATGTTGAGGGGAATGTTGGACAAAATCAAAATACTCTATGAGCGTGTTGATTGTCATAGAACGCATCAGTAATATCTCACGAACGGCTAAGGGTGCTCAATTAAAATTTTAGGCCATGTTAAACAGTGCCTGGAGGGCAAAGGGCCCCCTTGTACTTTTTAGATGCTCCCCTCAACACTCATCAAAATTGTGAAATAGCAACTTTGTTCGAAATAGTCAAAATGGCTAATAACTCTGTCTTTGGGGATGCCATAACCCCGGGTAGAGGGTTACAAATTTTGCAGTGTGTTCACTGCTTACGTAAATAGTTTATCATCGGGAAATGGGGGGGATATTGATTACGGGTGTGTAATAAAAGGCTCAGGAATCAAGGGAAAAATTAAGGAAATATTTAGTGGGATGTGAACTAAATTAAAAGACAGTATGTGTATCTAGGTCATCAAAACGGGCATATCTGCAATATCTTAGAAGCGGTGTGTGCAAGATGTGTGAGCAAAATGAATGAACTTTTAGAGATTTTGCGAGTTCAGTTTGCTAGAATAGGTTTGAAAATTAGTATTGAAAAGACTAAGTCACTAAGGCTAGGAATAAGTGAAGATGTAAATGTGACGTTGGGTACCAAAAGATTGAACAGGTTTGCAGCTTCACTTACCTTGGTAGTATAATTAGTAAAGACGGTGGGAGCAGTGCAGATGTTAAAAGTAGAATAACCAAGGCTCAGGGTGTTTAATCACAATTAAAAAAGTTTGGAAGAATAGAAAGATAAGTCTGAAAACCAAGCTTAGAATATTGGAAGGTACAGTGATGACAGTTGTCAAATATGGCTCTATGACATGGGTGCTCCGAAAAGCGGATGGAGATTTACTAGATGTGTCCCAGAGAAATTGCCTAAAGATTGTTCTGGGTACCCGGCTGACTGATAGCATTTCAAACAGTAGGCTGTACGAAAAGTGTGGTTCAATCCCGCTTTCTAGGGCTATAATGAAAGAAAGGTTGAGATGGTTAGGGCACATTCTGCGGATGAAGGATGACAGATTGCCGAAGATTGTCCTTTCCGGCCAACCGTCTAGGGCTAAACGGAAAGCAGTTCGTCCTCTTCTGGGGTGGGAAGATGTCATAACGAAAGATTTAAAGGAAATGGGAACTTCTTGGGGGGTGTAAAGAGGAAGGCTTTGAATAGATTGGGATGGAGGACGAGCGTGCGTAGCTGTGTTGGCCTCAGGTGGATTCATGCTGCGGTGAGTTGTTAGTAATAGTAGTAGTAGTAGTTAGGAGTGGCAAAGGGTATTAACTTAAAATTTTCATGGTCACTATTGCTACTTCCACAATGACTGCAACGGAGACCAGGGATAGTAGTAGGAGTTGATCCCCTTTAACACTACGAGAAACTCCGACTCCAGACATTTTTAACATACCAACTACAACTCTGACTCTCACTCCTGAAACTTTCAACCTAATTACTCCAACTTTTTCTTCAAAGAAGTAACAACTCTGACTCTAATTCTGACTCTCAGTACTTACGAAAAACTAGACAAATATAATTTTTAATTATGAATAGGTACTCTCCAAAAGTCGAAATTATTAGTCTCTATATAATAGTGAAGAATGGCCTTACAAGCTTGTCAATAGAAGTGAGTCATTGGAGAGCAGCTCAAAAACAACTTTGAGGAGAAAAGAGCGTGGGAGGAGGCTAGTTGCCTTCCTATCCTTTTGATCATATAAAAAGTGCAGTAGAACTTTAAATTCCATTTAATTGAGTTCTCTCCTACTGTTCTAGTATTTTTGGTTCGATAGGATCATCCATGGGAAAAAAAGAAGACAAATAAATAAACACTCGTCAGTGATCTTCGTCTGGCAAAAAATATAAAATTTCACATTTTTACAAATATAGTGAATACACATTTCACAAAAAATGTGAATACACATTTCACATTTTTTTAAAATATAGGTGCAAACATCCACCAATATACAATCATTCAATCTTGCTTAAAATCAATGCAATGGTGATATGGTGATTAATGCAAAATAAAATAAATTCAATAATTGCCTTTTTATTAAAACATGGTGATTAATACAAAATAAAACAAATTCAATAATTATCTTTTATTGCCGAGCCATATATTTTATTTGTCATATTTTGACATATATTTGTATGCATATATTACTGTAAACAGTTTGATTAATTGTTTCATTAATTATAGCTCCATTAGAATATACGGACGTTTTATACCATAGCATATTAATATATAATTTACCCAGCTTAAGTCAGAACACTAATGTATAGATCACAATTAATTAAATTCAGCAATATATCAATCACAATTAGGCTGATGGACCAAGGCTGCTGAAGTAGTGAATTATTGACGCTGACTATAGTAATGATCCCAAGGATCTTAGAATATCAAACTTTAACTACGACTCACTGAATCTTAAAACAGCTGACTCTGCCTCCATTAAATTCTTAAACACCATCTTGACTGATGAGTTTTCGTCAGTATCGACTTGATCAACCAGAGTAGAAATGTTTTTACGGAGCTTGATACCTATGCGTACTAAGCTAACCGCTTTCTTTGAACTTTAGATTCTGACAGCTTTAAGACCTAGTCTTAAGCAATAAAATAATATTTTACTTAATTTCTTGGAACAACTTCGTCACTTTAGGTCAGACTAGTTGAGTTTCAATCGATGGCTGCAATATGACTAAGGTCTACGCTTTCAGCCCAGTGCTTAAGAAACAATAATAAGGAAATTTCATTTTTGAACAATAGCGCAAATAAGACGAATTGTGCTATTACAGCTAAAGCAGAACACCGCCCTACTTTTCTTTTCATATTAGTTACTGGTTCAAAATGACTATTGGTTAAGAAGGAAAGGGAGATGGAGCCTCCATTAGTTGCCCCATAACCTTGCTAATAAAGAATCTGAAAAAGGAGACGAAGGCAGAGTCCTCCTATGAATTGAGACAAAGTGAGATCTGTTTCCTACTATTTCTGCTTAAGGTTCCCATGGTATAGAATTCTTAAGATCCTTATTGCACCAGGAGGGCAAACTTACTTGGAGGGAAATACTGCACAGAAGATATTGCACTCTTGAACATGTTAAGTAAATTTTTACCTTGAAAAGAGAACCAAAGATTAACTAGGAAAGGGTGATCCAATTTGCTTAGTATTTCCACTTCTCTGACTACATTGCGAATTGCACCCTTATTTAGACATTGTTCTTTGTTCATATATTTCATAGCATACATTTTCTTGTTCCTTTTCATTTGAACTATGCATACCTGAAAAAAATATAAAATATGGACATTTTAATATTTGAGCTGTCAACACATGAAAAGTATTTCACGGTGGATTGGACGGTAGATCCACGGTTTTTGGGGAGGGGGGATTTGGAATTCTAAATACTGTTTATCTTGCAATATCTTTATAACTGTGAATTTGAAAGTATATTTCCCCATTGTCAAGACTGTGAACCCTCCTGTCCCTTCTTCTTGGATCCACCAATCAGTTCAGCCAATTTTGCCGAGCTAGCCAATAGATTTTTATCTAGTCGAAAGATAACAGATTATTTTCTTACTGCTAAGAATCGCAGCAACACAAACATGAAGCACGTGCTCAGAAACTGTTTTTGAATGTGGGAAACTTATTTAAATGCATATTTATAGTTTGATTTGAATACGGATCTGAATTTCCTTTTACGCATTTCAAGCATTTTTTTTTTTTTTTTTTACATGCTTCAAATACTATTAATTACTCATTTGCTTGGTTTGAAGTGGTTTTTTTTTAAGGAAAGGTGTATATTTTTTTGTTATGAATTTAATTTTCCTATCGCCTTACTCAAGGGTACAAGAACATTTTTACATTGATTGTCTCTTAAGCCTTTGAACTTAGTTAAAGTACAGCTTTATTTTACAAAATAAACATTCTAAATGATGACGACAACGGTGCCGAAGGAGTTTGGATTGCCATATCAAATTCTAAAATAATTTGGGAAGACTTAGTCTTAAATCCTCTTTGCATGTTTTCTCTTGACCAAATAACATTAAGGTCTCTTAAAATAAACGAGTGTATTCTTTAAAGTCAGCTCGCTAAAGCAGAAGACAGATCACGGGTGCGTGTTTATTTGTTTGTTATTTTTTCTTTTCCCCAGGGGTCATCATATCGCCCAAGTGGTCCTAGAATGTCACAAGAGGACTTATTCTGACGGAAATGAAAAAATCTAGTGCCCTTTTTAAGTGACCAAAAAAATTGGAGGGCTCCTAGGCCCCCTCCCACGCTCATTTTTCCCAGAGTCAACGGATCAAAATTTTGAGATAGCCATTTCGTTCAACATAGTCAAAAACCATAATAACTAAGTCTTTGGGGATGACTTATTTCCCAACAGTCCCTGGGGGAGGGGCGGCAATTTATGAACTTTGACCAGTGTTTACAAACAGTAATGGTTATTGGGAAGTGTATAGACTCAAGGGGATTTTTTGGGTCTGGAGGGGGAGGGGTTGAGGGGAGGGGGCTATGTAAGAGGATGTTTCCTTGGATAAATATGTTATGGGGAAGAGAAATTCAATGAAAAGGGCGCAGGGTTTTCTAGTATTACTATAATAAAAAAAAAACAATGAAAAAATAAACATGAAAAAGTTTTTTCAATTGAAAGTAAGGAGTAGCATTAAAACTTAAAACAAACAGAGATTATTACGCATATGAGTTCTTCTCCTCCTAAATACCTCGTTCTTTATGCTAAAGTGTTTTTAGTAATTTCAACTATTTATTCTATGGCCTTTCTGATTCAGGGGTCATTCTTAAAGAATTGGGACAAAACTTAAGCTTTAGAGTAAAGAGCGAGGTATTAACGAGGGGACAAACCCCCTCATATACATAATAAAAATATAAGAATGTAGAAGTTTGTTACGTAAGTTAATTCTCAAGTTACGTATATTTTTTAGTAATAAAAACGTTCGTTAAAAATTAAAAGTTCTAGTTGCCTTTTTAAGTAACCGAAAAATTGGAGGGCAGCTAGGCTTCCTTCCTCACCCCTTATTTCTCAAAATCGTCTAATTAAAACTAAGAGAAAACCATTTAGCTAAAAAGAGAATTTATATGCAAATTTCATTTTATTAATTTATGTGCGGAGAGGCAAAATCAAACATGCATTAATTCAAAAACGTTCAGAAATTAAATAAAAAACAAGTTTTTTTAACTGAAAGTAAGGAGCAACATTAAAACTTAAAACGAACAGAAATTACTCCGTGTATTAAAGGGGCTGTTCCATTCTAAACACCCCGCTCTTTGCACTGAAGTTTTTTACTGTTTAATAAAGTAGTTTTGAGAGAAAGAGTCAAACTTTAGCGTAAAGAGCGGGGCGTTGAGAAGGGAACAGCCCCATACACGGAGTACTTTCTGTTCGTTTTAAGTTTTCCAATTCAATCTGAGACATAAGATCCTTCTATATATATCAAGTTTCATCCGATCACATATTCGTAATATAAAAATAGCGCAATTTTCACATTTTCCAAGAATTCCGGTTTCCCCCTCCAACTCCCCCCAGTGTCGCAGGATCTGGTCGGAATTTAAAATGAGAGCTTTAAAGCACAAGATCCTTCTAAATATCAAATTTCATTAGGATCTGGTCACCCGTTCGAAAGTTATAAATACCTAATTTTTTCCAAATCACCCCCCCCCCCCCAACTCCACCAAAGAGAGTAGATCCGGTCTGATTATGTCAGTAACGTATCTTAGACAAGTTTTTATTCTTCCCATCCGGTTTCATCCTGATCTCTCCGCTTTAAGTATTTTCTAAGATTTCCGGTCCCTCCAACTGCCCCCCCCCCCAATGACGCTGGATCCGGTTGAGATCTGAAATAAGAGATCTAAGTTACAGGTCCTTCTAAATATGATGTTTCATGAAGATCCGACCACTCCTTCGTAAGTTAAAAATACGTAATTTTTTCTAATTTCTCAGAATTAACCCTCCCCCCACCAATAGAGCGGATCCATTCCAATTATGCCAATCACGTACCTAAGACTTCGGTTTATTTTTCCCATCAAGTTTCATCCCGATCCCTTCAATCTAAGCGTTTTCCATGATTTTAGGCTCCCCCCAACCCCCCCCCCCCCAATGTCACCAGATCTGGTTGGGATTTAAAATAAGAGCTTTGAGACATGATATCCTTCTAAATATCAAATTTCATTGAGATCTGATCACCCGTTCGTAAGTCAAAAACACCTCATTTTTTCTAACTTTTCGAATTAACCCCCCCCCCCCCCACCGACTACCCCAAAGAGAGCGGTTCCGTTCCGGCTATGTCAAACATATATCTAGGACTTGTGCTTATTTTTCCACCAAGTTTCATCTTGACTCCTCCACTCTAAGTGTTTACCAAGATTTTCAATCCCTCCTCCCAACTCCTCCCCAATGTCGCCAGATTCGTTCGGGATTTAAAGTAATAGCTCTGAGACACGATATCCTACCAAATATCAAATTTCGTCAAGATCTGATCAACCGTTCGTAAGTTAAAAATACTTCATTTTTTCTATTTTTTTTCGAATTATCCAGCCCCCCACTCCCCCTCCCCCAGATAGTAAAATCGAGAAAAAGACTATTTCAAATTTAATCTGGTCCTAGCTTACCTGGAAGTTACTAAAGTAGCAAAACCGGGACCGACAGACAGACAGACCGACAGACAGACGGACAGAATTTGCGATTGCTATATGTCACTTGGTTAATACCAAGTGCCATAAAAACATAAATGTCACTTGTAGAAACGTCTTGACTTTAACAACTACAGAAAACAGAGAGTTTACTTACAAAAGACGTGACGTTAACAACCACAGAAAAATAGAAAGCTTACTTGTAGAAGCACTTTATGACGTTAAGAGCTGCAGAAGACAGAAAGGTTACTAGTAAAAAATCTCTTGACGCTAAGAACTACAGAAGAACAGACAGTTACTTGCAGAAAACGTCATGACTCAAAAATTGTTCGTACTTTTTACTGCTTTACTATTCCTGTTAGAAGACCCAATTAGACTTTAAAAATATAATATGAAAAAAACTTCGTTTTCTTAAAGAGTTAAAGAGGCTGCGTCCCAAAGTCGAACCTTAAAACGTACAGGAATTAGAAGAGGCAGTTGGGGGGCTGCCGCCCCCCAAACCCCCCACTTTTAAAGACTCTTTTGTACAGGTTTTTTGTTGTGGGGGGGACTTCATTGTTACTAATTACTAGTTTCGGCGCAATGGTTCTCCTGTCCTCTTGTGTTTAACAGTTTTCGAAGTTATTCCATTATTCATTCATTTCAATTTTTTGTTAATTAAAAGAGGGCCTTTCCGAAGCCAAGAGCGGGGGGTTAGCAAAAAAACAAAAAACCTGTACAAAAGAGTCTTTAAAAGCTGGGGGTTTGGGGAGCGGCAGCCCCCCAACTGCCTCTTCTAATTCCTGTACGTTTTAAGGTTCGACTTTGGGACGCAGCCTCTTTAACTCTTTAAGAAAACGAAGTTTTTTTCATATTATTTCTGTACGTTTTTCTAAAATCCATGGTGGATGTAATTTAATAATTCCTATACTCCTCGTAGAGGAATTAGGAGAGGAAGTTGGGTGGCTGCCGCCCCCCAACCCCCCCGCTTTTAAATCATTGTATAAAATAGAAAAAAAATAGATAGAATGACCGAAATGTTTCTTTTGCTCATAAGAAGCTAATATTCTGTTATCTCTCAAATGATAAGCAGTCCAGGTGTTAACAAAATTATACACTTTTATTTTGATGTTGTTAAAAAAACCGCCCGTAAGGGACTTGAACCCTTGATCAGAGAATTAAAAGTCCCACGCTCTACCGACTGAGCTAATCACTTGCATGTGTGTAAATATAACTTCTCAATAATTTTTAAAAATTTCAAATTAACATAGGCTCTTATGGAGAGAAATGCGTTAATTAAGTAGCTAATGCGTGGTTTCTGGAAAACAGGGAAGGAGTTATCGGATCCAGCTGAAATTTCGCGGATAAGCTCCTGGGCCGTAGGGGACCTTAACTTGTGAATTTCAGCCCGATCGGACAACGTTAAAAGGGGAGGTAGGGTTGGGGGTCGAAACTTTCGGGGGGTTAAGATTTTCCTACGAAACTTTCCAGGAAAATTACTCGGAGAATTCCGCATCGAATGAGTCTTCGTACACCCAGATCTGATGTCGGCTGTGACCTGTAGGCGTCTAGGAAAAAAAAGAAAATGAATTTTAAGTGGCTATGCGTGGTTTTTGGAAAACAGGGAAGGAGTTATCGGATCGAGCTGAAATTTCGCGGATAAGCTCCTGGGCACTAGTGAACCTTAACTTGTGAATTTCAGCCCGATCGGACAACGTTAAAGGGGGGCTGGGGTTGACGGGTCGAAACTTTCGGCCAGATTTTCCCCATGAAGGAAAAGTTGGAGGGTGATGAAATTTGGCAGGTTTCTTAGTTGGAGCTCGGGATACGAAATGCATCCCTCCCCGTCCCTCTGCAACCACTGGAACCGAAGGTCGCTTAACATTGTCGTGGGTCGCCTCTTTATAGAGGCACGAGTGTGCCTCCTTGACAGTCTTACCAGATATTATATTTCCTTGTCTTTATTTATTGCTCAGCTTTACTGAAGTTGAAGTACTTAAGTACTTAAGTTGTTTAGTACTAAGTAAGTTAAGTCAACTCTGATGTACTCAATTTGAATTACTTAAGTATTATTTTACCCTATTCTTTAAGGGTAGGTTCGTTTTTCTTCAGAAGTAAGAAAGAATGCGATTGTTTTACGAAACTATGTAAAAAAAACAACTGTCCAATGATTTAAAGGGCCCTTCTTCGCATGGACACTGTGGATAGCATTCTCTGTTTTCTCTATTTTAGCACTGCTATCATGTAGTCTGTTGAATACACTTTTTGAATAACTTGCACAATCTAACCTTCATTGTTTTATATATGTGGAAGAAAAGAAGCTAATCAAATGTATTATAACATCTGTAAGCTAAAAGTGGATTCTTTTTTAAAAATTATTAAAAATAGAAACAAATGCTTACTGAAATACTGAAATACGAATGAAATACCAATGAAATAATGAAATTTACTGAAATGCCAACAATACGTAGTCTTTCTCAATAGAAAATGTTATTTGCTTGCACTTAAAGAACCTTGTTTTATTAATTATTTTTTGGCTAAATGGCTTTTCTCGTAGTTTTGATGGGACAATTTTGATTTTTTTAAAAGGTGAGCGAAGAGGCCTAGTTGCCCTCCCATTTTTGGTTACTTAAAAATACAACTAGAACTTCTTATTTTTTTGAAGGGTTTTCTTTGTAATAAATAAGTTAACTTACGAGTTAACTTACGTAACGGACTTCTATATTTGTGTATTTTTGTTACGTATATAAAGGGGTTCGCCCCCTAGTCAGTACCTCACGCTTTACACTAAAGCTTGAATTTCGTCCCAATTCTTTAAGAATTATCCCTTGCATCACAAAGGCCACAGATTAAATAGTTGAATTTACTAAAAATACTTTTGTGCAAAGAGTAAGGTATTTTCGAGGAGACGAACACCCTTATATGCGTAATATTTTCTGCTCGTTTTGCTGCTGCTCCTTACTTCCAGCTGCAAAAACCCTTTTTTTATTTGCTTTCTCATTGTTGTTTTTTTTAATACTGCTGGAAAATCCTGCGCCTTCTTCATGGAAATTTTCTTCCCTCATGATAAATTCCTCCATGGAGGGAACATCCCACATAACCCCCTTCCCAACGTGAAAAAATCCCCCTGAAAACATCTGTACGCTTCCCAATAACCATTACTATATGTAAACAATCGTCTAAGTTTGTAACTTGCAGCCCCTCCACCGGGGACTGTGGGCGATTAAGTCGTTTCCAAATGCATAATTATTATGTTTTTACTATGCTGAAAAAAATGGCTATCTCTTACTTTTGATCTGGTGATTTTGGGAAAAATGAGCGTTGGAAGGAGCCTAGGAACCATCCAATTTTTGATCACTTAAAAAGGGCACTACAACTTTCAATTTCCTTCAGAATGAGCCCTCCCGCGACATTTTAAGACTAATGGGTTGATATAATAACTTCTGGGGAAAAAACAACAACAACAAAACAAACAAACACATATCCATCCAAAGGGGCTGTTCCCTCCTTAACGCCACGCTCTCTACGCCAAAGTTTTTACTGTTTTAAAAAGTAGAATTGAGATAAAGAGTCAAACTGTAGCGCAAAGAGCGGGGCGTTGAGGAGAGAACAGCCCCTTTCATATACGGGGTATTATCTGTTTGTTTCAAGTTTTAATGTCACTCCTTACTTTCAGTTATAAAAACTTGTTTTTTTTATTTAACTAAAGATAAGGAACGGGGTGACAAATAGTAGGAAAAAGTTGGAATAATGTGGTAAACCGAGATGGAGTTGCAGGAAAAGATATAGATGAAAATGAAGTTTGTGATACCTTGGATGTGAAGGAAGGTTTGTTTTATAAGGAAGAATTAGCGACAGTACTAAAAGAATTTAAAAAAATAATAAGGCTCCAGGTGCTGATAGCGTGGTAAATGAGTTTTTTTTATATGTTGGCCTCTGAGGTTAGGAATAAGTTATTGAAGATTATGAATATAAATTTTGAGAAAAGGGGAAGTACCTAACGATTTTAAGAAAACCTTAATTATACCACTGCATAAGAGACGCAAAAAGAGTGTGCGCAGCAATTATCGAAGCATAATTAACAAATTACTTAGTAATATAACACTTCTTAGACTGAGAGATGCTGCAGACAAAGTTTTAAGAGAAGAACAGCGAGGTTTTCAAAAAGGTAGCGGATGTAACGAACAAATTTTCACTCTTATGTTGCCAATTGAGAAGTGCCTGATTTGTCAAACACCTTTGGTTTTCGGTTTTATAGATTATGAGCAAGCGTTCGATTCTGTTGATTGAAAAGCTTTAGCAAAGGTCTTATCCTTGTATGGTATACCGGACAAATACATTAAAGTTATTAGTGCTTTGTACGAGAATACCACTGCTGTGGTTAAGGTGGGAAATGAGGTTAGTAGCTGCTTTTGTATTAACCAGGAGTTGTGTTATATCCTCCTTTAAATGGATCAGTTTAATAGACTTTGTCTTAAAAAGCACAGAAACTCTTCTGGAATTAGATTATGCTGATGATTTAAGCATCCTAGATGAAATTATGAGCAAAATTAATGAGCTTTGAGTGGTTTTGCGAGTTAAGGGTGCTATAATAGGTTTGAAAATTATGTTTAAGAAGACTAAGTCACTGAGGCTAGGAATAAGTGAAGATGAAAAGGTGGCGTTGGGTAATGAAAACGATTGATCAGGTGGGCAGCTTCACTTACCTTGTTAGTTTAATTAGTTAAGATGATGGTAGCAGTGAAGATGTTAAAAGTAGAATAGCCAAGGCCCAGGGTGTTTTTTCACAGTTAAAAAAAAGTTTGGAAGAATAGGAAGATAAGTCTGCAAACCAAGATTAGAATATTAGAAGCTACAGTGCTGACAGAGGTCAAATATGGCTTTGAAGCTTGGGTGCTCAGAAAATTGGATGAAGATTTGCTAGATGTTTTTCAGAGAAATTGCCTATGGATTTTTCTGGGTACCTGGCTGACTAACCGTATTTCAAACAGTAGGCTCCACGAAAAATATGGTTCAATCACGCTTTCTAGGGCTAAAATGAAATTTTTTTTTAGATCGATAGAACATGGTGTGCGGATAAAGGATGACAGAGTGCCAAAGATTGTCCTTTTGGCCAACCGTCTAGGGCTAAACGGAAAGCAGTTTGTCCTCATTTGGGGTGGAAGGTAATTGAGGTCGTCATAAAGAAAGATTTGAAGGAAATGGGAACTTCTTGGGAGGGTGTAAATAGGGAGGATTTGAATACATTGGGATGGAGGAGGAGCGTGCGTAGCTGTGTAGACCTCAGGCAGCTTGGTGCTGCGGTGAGTTGTTAGTAGTAGTAGTAGTATTTGCCCATGCTGTTGGCGGGGAGAGGGGATAAATTGAGGTAGTAAGAGGCAGTCTGCACTTCTTTAACTTTCCTGGGCATCGAAATTGGCAATAGGCTTCCACGGTTTAAGACACCTTAAAATTTCCTTAGTTCCTAATTTAGAAAACTGTTGTCCGCACTTTAGATATAAACAAAGCCCTGACCTGGGTACTACACAACCAAGTTTAATAATAATAATATAGTATTTATTTATTACCCACTATAGAGAAAATGAAGTGGAGTAACAGAATAAAAGAGGAAAAAAAATGCATTTAACATCAACCCAAATAAATAAATATTACACTCAATGTGCTATGGCTACCCGGACAAGAGGGTGGTTAACACCCAAGGTGGCATAAATATTCTCTTGAAGACGGCTACTTTGACTGACAAAACAACTTACAATATCTGGAGCACCAAAAATCCGCATAATCTTTCTATTATTGTATCTGCGGGGCAGATACAATAAAAACTTGCAATATTGAAAATACACTATTTTAATATCGCTAATACCCCCTAGTCAAAAAGGATATGAAGGCCAGCTGGGAACAAAATCGCATGGTCACAAAAGCTCGAGTACAATTTAGCCAGTGCTTTTCTGTTATATCTTCCGCTGTTGGGGACAGTTTTCGCGTAACCCAGTTTAAGCTTCTCTTTAATATCACTCAATGCCCGGAAACGAAATAACGTAAGCGATTTGCAAATATTAATCATAAGCCATCAGAAAGATTCGATATATTTTATAGATAATAAACTGCAATTAAGCGGCTTGCAGAAGATCTTGAATTGAACACTAAAAATTCGCGTTTATGTTGAGGCTTAATCCAATTTCCCCATACAACCACGATACAAGAAACATAGACTTCGTTAAAGTATAGTTGGACCTGCTAACAAGCTGAAGATCATCCGCATATGCAATATAGGAGACATTTCACAACCCTGAAGAGTATGAAAACGGTATCTTGTTAAGAACATTTAATAAACAATCTTTAAAAATACGAGGTGAAAACACACCACCCTGACGGACCCCAGGTCTAACGGGAAATTTTACTAAAATCGAAATACAGAGATAACTGAACTATTCACACTCGGACGTGCCAGAGAAAGTCATGCTTGAGAGCGACAAACAGTATCGAAAGCTTTAGATAAGTCTAACGCACAAAAAGGAACTTCCGTTTTTTAAACGACTAAATAAAAAAACAAGTTTTTTTAGCTGAAATTAAGGAGCGACATTAAAACTTAAAACGAACAGAAATTACTTCGTATTTGAAAAGGGCTGCTTCCTCATCAACGCCCCGCTCTTTACGCTAAAGTTTGACTCTTTCTCTCAACTCTGCTTTTTAAAACAGTAATTAACTATAGCGTAAAGATCGGGGCGTTGATGAGGAAGCAGCCCCTTTCATATACGAAGTAATTTCAGTTCGTTTTAAGTTTTAATGTCGCTCCTTAATTTCAGCTAAAAAAAATTGTTTTTTTATTTAATTTCTGAACGTTTTTGAATCAATGCATGTTTTGATTTTGGCTCTCCGCAGAGGAATAATTAACACGAAATTTGCAAGTTTATTTTTTTTTTTTTTGGCTAAATGGCTATCTCATAGTTTTGATCGAATGATTTCGAGAAAAAAGGGAACGGTGGAGGAAGCCTAGTTGCCCTGCTATTTTTTGGCTACTTAAAAAGGCAACTACAACTTTTAATTTTTACGAATTGTTTTATTAGTAAAAGATAAACGTAACTAATGAATCAGCTTACGTAACGCACTTTTGCAATCTCATGTTTTTATTAAATATATAAGGGGTTCACCCCCTAGTCAGTACCTCGCTCTTTACACTAAAGATTAAATTTTGTCCCAATTCAATAAGAATGACCCCAGAATCACAAAAGCCGTAGAACAAATAGTTTAAATCACTAAAAATAATTTAGCGTAAAGAGCGGGGTATTAGGAGGAGGTGAGCCCCTCATATGCAGAATAATTTCTGTTCGTTTTAAGCTTTAATGCTGCTCCTTACTTCCAGTTAAAAAAACTTTACATATGTATTTTTTCATTGTTTTTTTTTAAATAATGCTAGAAAATCTTGCGCTCCCTTCATGGAAATTTTCTTCCCCCATGACAAAGTTCTCGATGGAAAGCTCCCCCAACTTATCCCCCTCTTGTCAACCCCTCCCCCAACCAAAAAATCCCCCTGAAAACGTCTGTACACTTCCCAATAACCATTACTATATGCAAGCACTGGTCAAAGTTTGTAACTTGTAGCCCCTCCCACGGGGACTGTATGGGAGTAAGTCATCCCCAAAGACATAGTTATAAGGTTTTGTGACTACGCTGAATAAAATGGAAATCTCAGAATTTTGATCCGTTGACTTTGGGAAAATAATTAACGTGGGAGGGGGCCTAGGTGCCCTCCATTTTTTTTTGTCACTTAAAAAGGGCACTAGAAGTTTTCATTTCCGTTAGAATGAACCCTCTCGCAAGATTCTAGGACCACTGGGTTGATACGATCACCCCTGGAAAAACAAAACAAAAACAACAACAACAAAAAACAAACAAACAAATAAACACGCATCCGTGATCTGCCTTCTGGCAAAAAATACAAAATTCCACATTTTCGTAGATAGGAGCTTGAAACTTCTACAATAGGGTTCTCTGATACACTGAATCTGATGGTGTGATTTTCGTGAAGATCGTATCACCTTTAGGGGGTGTTTCCTCCTATTTTCTAAAATAAGGCAAATTTTCTCAGACTCGTAACTTTTGATGGGTATAACTAAACTTGATAAAACTTATATATTTAAAATCAGCATTAAAATGTGATTCTTTTGATGTAGCTATTGGTATCAAAACTCCATTTTTTAGAGTTTTGGTTACTATTGAGCCAGGTCACTCCTTACTACAGTTCGTTACCACGAACTGTTTGATATGTTTCTTGTAACACTGTTGCAAGTATACGGTGGGCATACGTGACTTAAAACCGAACTGATTTGCATCATTATCCACCTTATCTTCAATAAATGAGAGCAGTACATATTCGATTATTTATTTTACTGATCTAACACTCTTTTTGTTAAATACATAGTTCAAAGCATTTTTTTTTTTAAATTCAACCTGTGATGCGATACGCTTATTTTTCAGCACAATAGTAGCTGCAATCTAGTAAACAATGAGCCATGATATATAACAGCCAAAATCTGTAAAGTGCGTTTTAAAGAAACTTTATTGTGTAAAACATGTCCCATGTGACACTACTTTGAAAACGCTGCTTTTCTTTCATTTTCAGCTGAACAGCCTTATTTAAATTGTGAGTTAGTGTGTAAGAGCTTCCTAAAGCCCTTATAGAATGATTTACAACTGAATAAATATTCAAAATCAATCTACCGTATTTAAGAAATTTTGTAAGCAAATCTGATGGTCCTGGTACACAACAAAAGGGAAACGATTGGAAATGGTACTTACTTTTCCAAAACTGCCTTTACCAATTGCACGCAAAACTTCAAAGCTATCCAGTGAAACTAAAAATATAACATTTATGAAATTACAGGATATTAATCGTTAGTTGAATGTTCCCTTAACTAGGACACTATGCTATTGTAAATAGTTTGAACTAGTGAACTAGTGAACTAGTAACCCCGTCAATTCGTTTATTTTTAGGTAAAATGTGTGTCTAAACGATTTTTAAACTTGAAGAGTTTTACCTTGGAATTTATTGTCCAAATAGAAAAGTTGTTAAAATTCTTTATGACTCAATCAGTAGCACCATAATTACAACACAAGAAATTCACAACTTTTAAGTCATGAAAAAAGAAAAACAGTCCGATCATCATGTGTGGTTCATACTCTGGGGCCTTTTGTTTAGAATAGTCTGCCAGCTGGCAATCAGGGAGTCTGTCACTTTATACGGGTTTAAAAATAAATTGAAAACATTTTATTTAACCAATATATTTTGAAGGGCAGGAAGTTTTTGATGTCTTTTTTGTAGTTTATTGGTGTGGGGTGGGTGCTGAAACCGGTAAATAATATTTAATAGGATTATTTTGTTGCATTTTGTTAATGTGTATGTGTTGTTGTTTCTTATATTTCTGACGAACAAATTTCTGACGGGCTAAGATTTGATACTTGTGATTTGAGTTTAATAAGCTATGCTGATAATTTACTTATGTTGAGTTTCTCATTGAGTGTACTGCCGGATAATTTACATGAGCTTGTATCTGGTTATAGCGCTATTGGTCTACAAGCTAATGGCCAGAAAACTCAATTTCTGGTTTTCAGCTCTGTGAAACAAGAGGCAACAGCACCAACTGCATCCGTGGATGGTGCTTTTATCCCACCGTCACCTTCGCTCAAATATTTAGGTATTCGGTACGGCTGAGATAAGAAAACTACAAGAACTCTTTGCCTTGATACCTTTGTGTCTAACCTGCGAGTGAGGCATGCTAAACTAGCCCCGCTGAAGTATTCTTACAATCGGCAAATATTGGCGAGGATGTACAGAGCAGTGGCTATACCACATGTCCTTTACCTTTCTCCGCTTTTGGAATGGTTCACAGAAACAGAGAGACTAAAAGTTAGGTTCGCGTTTTATAGATATTTGAAGTTTTTGATAGGTATTCGAGAGAAACTCGTTTATTTTGAATAAGTATCAAATTCCAGATCCCCATGAAGCTGTGGCAGAGCAGGAAACTAATGCTAAAAAAGGTACCCTTGAGCACCTTTATGGTTTCCATCCGTTGCACGTCATATATGAGCTGTGAATGTATATTGTGAATGGATTCTAATCGTTTAATCTTGAAGTATTGTTTTTCGCCTTTTTCGTTTTTATTTTTTTTTCTTTATACTCCGCCATGTTGTTCTTCTGATGGTGGGCTAAAATAAACTATCTATCTATCTATCTATATATAAGATGGGCTAGGTGGATAATCATGAGATGTTATGTTTGGACATTTCTTTATAAGATATAAATCGTAATATGAATTTGCAGCACAAGTCCTTAGGACTTTCTTTTTGCTGCAATAGTTTATTCGTGTCATTTTTATTTATGTTTATATTGTGGATAAAAATTAAACCGACCTACCTACCTACCTACCTAATCAAGGTTTATCAGTATAACTTTTAAAAAAGCTTTTGAAGCTTTTAAATCTGACTCCATTTTCGTAATGATTAATTTGAAGAAGACAGATTCAGAACGATTTTAATCTTAAAAAATTATTGAAAAGTATTTTTTAAAACAAATACCCTATACTATTAAAACATTAAATATGACCAGGATACTGGTTCCAAAAAGCTTGATTTAAACCTTGGAGCATTTGTATTATTGAACCCATTTTTTTTAAAGGGAATTACTGTTTATCTGGTTTTGGTATTTTGTGTCAGAATCACTTACAAAGCGATGTTGAAATCCTTTTTTCATAGCTAGGGGTCGGTTTGGAGGGAAATATGCATAAACAGACAGTAGAAACATACCTGTGAAACTGCCCGAAGAGCTATCTACACAAATAATAAGATATGAAATTTTCTTTTTATGCTGTTTTTCTCTCTTTTTTTTCTTCTTATTTTCTTCCATATTATTTTTCCAGGTATAATTTTTTTTCTGGCTTTATTTATTCGGGCTCATTTTCGACAATAAATGTCAATTATTGAATTAGAGCACCGACCGTTTCATTTTAAAGAAGTTTTGTCAGCAAATATAGCAAGTGATAGAAACCCTTTGGCTTTAGTGCGTATTACATAAAAAAAACTAGTTTTTTTAACTGAAAGTAAGGAGCGACATTAAAACTTAAAACGAACAGAAATTACTCCGTATATGAAATGGGTTGTCCCCTCCGCAATCCCTCGCTCTTTACGCTAAAGCTTTTAATTGTATTAAAAAGCAGAATTGTGGCAAAGAGTCAAACTTTAGCGTAAAGAGCGAGGGATTGCGGAGGGGACAACCCATTTCATATACGGAGTAATTTCTGTTCGTTTTAAGTTTTAATGTCGCTCCTTACTTTCAGTTAAAAAACTAGTTTTTTTTATGTAATTTCTGAACGTTTTTGAATTAATGCATGTTTGATTTTGGCTCTCCACACATAAATTATTAAAATGAAATTTGAATATTAATTCCTTTTTTGGCTAAATGGCTTTCTCTTAGTTTTGATCAGACGATTTTGAGAAATAAGGGATGGGAAAGGAGGCCTAGTTGCCATGCAATTTTTCGGTTACATAAAAAGGTAACTATAAATTTTTAGTTTTAACGAATTTTTCTATTAGTAAAAAATATACGTAACTTAAGAATTATCTTACGTAACAAACTTTTATATTCTTTAATTTTTATTATGTATATGAGAGGGTTTGTACCCTCGTTAATACCTCGTTCTTTACACTAAATCGCAAGTTTTGTCCCAATTCTTTAAGAATGACCCCTGAATCAGAAAGGCCGTAGAATGAATAGTTGAAATTACTAAAAATACTATAGCATAAAGAGTGAGGTATTTATCTCCTCCTAAATACCTCGCTCTTTATGCTAAAGTATTTTTAGAACTCCTCACATGCGTAATAATCTCTGTTCGTTTTAAGTTTCAATGCTACTCTTTACTTTCAATTGAAAAAAAAATTTCCATGTTTATTTTTTCATTGTTTTTTTATAGTAATTTTAGAAAATCCTGCGCCCTTTTCATTGAATTTCTGTTCCCCCATGACACATTTCTCCATGGAAAGATCCTCCCACATAGCCCCCTCCCCTCAACCCCACCCCCAAAACCAAAAAAAATCCCCTGAAACCGACTGTACACTTCCCAATAACCATTATTATATGTAAACACTGGTCGAAGTTTGTAAGTTGCAGCCCCACCCCCAGGGACTTTGGGGGAGTAAGTCATTCCCAAAGACATAGTTATTATGGTGTTTGACTATGCGGAACAAAATGGCTATCTCAAAATTTTGATCTGTTGACTTTGGAGAAAAAATGAGCGTGGAAGGGGGCCTAGGTGCCCTCCAATTTTTTTGGTCACTTAAAAAGGGCACTAGAACTTTTCATTTCCGTTAGAATGAGCCCTCTTGCGACATTCTAGGACCACTTGGTCGATACGATGACCCCTGGGGAAAAGAAAAAAAAAAAAAAAAAAAAAAAAAAAAAAAAAAAAAAAAAAACAAATAAACACGCACCCGTGATTTGTCTTCTGGCAAAAAATTCAAAATTCCACATTTTTGTAGATAGGAGCTTGAAACTTCTACAGTAGGGTTCTCTGATACGCTGAATCTGATGGTGTCATTTTCGTTAAGATCCTACGACTTTTAGGGGGTGTTTCCCCCTATTTTCCTAAATAAGGCAATTTTCTCAGGCTCGTAACTTTTGATGGGTAAGACTAAACTTGATGAAACTTATATATTTAAAATCAGCATTAAAATGCGATTCTTTTGATGTAGCTATTGATATCAAAATTCAATTTTTTAGAGTTTTGGTTAATATTGAGCCGGATCGCTCCTTACTACAGTTCGTTACCACGAACTGTTTGATTTTGAAAATTCTTATATAAACTTTAGTGAAGTAGAATCATGCTGTTGTTAAGCATGAAATTTTCACCTGGATATGAGAATATGCTGCAGTTATTTGGTGATTTTCACAAAAACTAGCTTTTGCTGGTAAAAGTGAAAGCTTTGTTAGTTATGAATGATACGTCTCCTTGTATTCTTTTTCAGATTGTAATTTCCCTAAGGAGCCGTAAAAAAGCCTTACAGAGCCGTAAGGCTTTAGTGTAATATTATATTTTTTTTTAATCATGGAGATCTATATTACATAGCTAATTTATATAGAAAAAGCATGAAGATCAGTATTATGGTCATGTATACCTACTGACAGAATACTCTACATTACATAAATGCATCGGGTTACCACACTTTCCATCTATCAACACCCCAACACAATGTTATGATTCTCCTCAAGAGAGAGAAAAAAAATTAATAAAACCCATGTTCATAAAGGCAATGACGTCTCAACTGGCAATGGAAATCACTCCTATCTAGCTCATTTTTAACAAAGAAGGTAACCCATTCCACTGTGCTGGAAGAGCATGACGACTGGAAAATGCCGACCTTGTCGACACCTTCAGCGGTCACCTTTACTGGCTTACCTGTCTGGTTCCGTAACTGTACAGATCCGCAGCATTAGAAACATTTTTCGAAACCAAACCAGAACAAAATGATTTATAATACCAAACATAAACAAAATCTTAAACTTACTTAATCCAGAAAATCTAAAACTTACTTAATCCAGAGAACGGCAGTATTTGGATGCAAGAATAGATGGATCTTAGAGAAGTTTTGCTCTCAACCACATACATCACTCTCACCTTTTGATGTGTAATGACAGCAACTACTTAAGATGGGTCGCAAATGCATTAGGCCATACCGAACAACAATATGACAAATATGGATGAATCAGTCAGAAATAAAGTAGCCGTGACAGTTTTTGAGGAAACTGGTATTTCAATTTTCTTAACAATACCACGTTTCTTGCAATCTCCGACGATATGCACTGAATGTGTTCTGAAAAACACATTGTTTCATCAATCAGAAGGCCTAGATATTTCACAGCTTTTCTTTGTGACATTACCGATTCGCCAATATCAAGTTCTTTCAGCCATAGGTAATAGTTTGCCGATCGTACAAAAATAATAAAGGCAGACCTGTTGTAATTAGTTTTGAGCTGGTTAAGTCTAATCCATATCTCTATGCGAATCATATTTTCCTTCACCAAGGACAAAAAATGGCTCTCAGTAGGTGCCATAACTGAATGGTTGGTGTCGTCGGCAAAAAGAACAAGTAATTTCCTTGGTTTCTAATTTGCAGTTTTTTCACCAAGATTCGTCACCAACTCAGAAATTGCCTGTTGAGTCTACTGTATCAGAAGCCTTGAGGACCAAAGAAATAGCTGCAACTTTAAGCTTGTCATTAAGCGTGACATTTATTGTAGTTGTCAGAAATTCTATAGTATGTTATGCATAAAAACCTCTCCTAAATCCAAATTGGTTCTTGTAAAAAAAATTTATTTTTTTCCAGAAATTCAGTTACTTGGATGTGCATTATCTTTTCAAAAACCTATGATAAAGTCGGTAGTTAGATCGGTCTATAGTTGTTGAAATCACTTCGGTCACCAAAGGTACAAGTCTAGCTTTCTTGAGATAGTCAAGGAATTTTCCTTCTTTGAAACAGCCATTTGTTAATGATACACAATCTGCAAGAATCACAGGTAAGATAAGACTTGTTACTTTTATCATAGAAATTCTGCTCCTCCTGCTCCATTTTGAATACCACTAATTTTTTCATTCACCAAATGCATCGAAGTCGGCCGAAGTCGAAGACTAGTATCACTTGACTTTAGGTGTAGGTGCTGTTCGAAAGTTTCATCACTGATACTGATTCCTATTGATAATTTCACCCTCTCACCTACTTCCGTAAAATGTTGGGCCAAATCATTTACTAGATCTGGTGCCTCGCAATTTTTATTGTCTGAGGGCAAAACAACTTTGTATTTACTCCAATAACTAACCTCATGGTCTCCCGAATTTTAGCAGGAACTCCGTGATTTTCTTGGAACTTTTTTTAAAATACTTATTTTTTGTTTTCCGCTGCAACTTATTTAATGCAAATTTATACTTTTTATAAATTTGTCGATCTGTTTCACCGGTCACTGAGACCACTGACCATATAGAGGATTTACCTTTTTGTCAGAGATCTTAGAAGTGCTTTTGTCATCCAAGGTTTCCTAGGAGTGTTAGTTTTAGGGGACACCCAAGGAGTGTTAGTGACACCCAATCGAGCAAAAAAATCATCTTATCATAATTTCGCTCATTTTTTTTTCATTGTAAGATTTACACTCATTTAGAAAATTCCATTCTATATTCTCATCATTTTTAAACTTAGATAAAGGCCGCTAATTAAAATAAGTACGATCTTTCTTGGTCCCAGAATCATGAGGACTGAGTCCCCTTGCTTCACAGGTAGCCATAGTCCTGAAGTGATCGGATGGATTGATAATTATCACTCACGTTCGAGAATACATCAAATTTTGCTTTACATTCACAAAAATATTATAAACCAATGTCGTACTAGTTACAGTTACCCTAGTAAACATTATATATAAACCAACCTAGTAAATATTATAAACCAATGTCGTACTAGTTACAGTTACCCTAGAAACATTAATTACAGGGAATAGGCCATAACTAAACATCATGCTAATGAACTGTTTAGATTCTCGTTCGTGAAAGTTCAAATCAAAAGCTCATAGGTGATAATATATAAATTTTATCATTTTTTTCTGTGGGAGGGATATCTTAGGTGATATTCCCACCGTGAGCTTTGACTTCGAGGAGCTTGTCTTCACGTCAATCAGAACATAGTATGAATCAGGCTATCTTTTGATAGAATGAATCACACTTCTGAACGAGATTCAGCTAAGTATTTTCTGCACAGTCTAAATCTTCGGTAACAAACTGTGACTTTCTTCAATGCCTCAAAAATTCGTCATTGCTCTGGTCATATGATTGCGACTTTTGACTTCGGACTCAACAAATTCGACAGCGAAACTAAATAACACAGGAAACGATATGGATCCCTGTCGGACATAAATTCAATTTCGAGCATTAGGAGAGCTACGCATCTATATGAATTTGGGCTTGCATCTACTGGTAGCAAGCTTGGATAAGTCTGACCAATTTGTCTTGTGTCATGGCATTCCAGATGTCATCCCATAGAACAGAATCAAAATCTATTATAACATCTATGAATAGACACACTTTTGGTTTCTGATGTTTTGCCTTGTGTCCTCTCTTCTTCTCGTACACGACAAGTTAGTTTGCAGAGATTTCGGACACTGCTCTCTCTATCCATACTTGTAAGGTTCAGCCAGAAGAGTCTGAGGTTATGAACTTGTGCACATTGTGCACGAGTGCACAATGTCATCAGAGCTCAATCAAATCTATTATAAAATCTAAGAATAGACACACTTTTGGTTTCTGATGTTTTGCCTTGTGTCCCTCTCTTCTTCTCGTACACGACAAGTTAGTTTGCAGAGATTTCGGACACTGCTCTCTCTATTGTGCACGAGTGCACAATGTCATCAGAGCTCAATTATTTGTAATAATAAATGATTGGAAAAAAACTGATGCCAGTATACTATTGTTCGGAATGATGAATCATTGCAATTATTTCCTGTAATTCTCTCGCAACCCAAGGAGGAAGATGTGCTGACAATTTCAGAATATTGCAAATACGAAGACTCTTGTTGATGCCATACAAGACGCAAAACCCTTGCCATATCACTTGTGACGTCAAGGGATGAGGTCAAACTGATAGAAATCATTGCTTGAGTCTTGAACTCGGTTAAAGGATTTACATAGTAGCCATTGTCTTTGCATTGATGTCATAGAAACCAAATTCACTTCTTATTCCAACAATTGAAGCGCAGAGCAGGTTTTTTCCCCAAAAACAACGATAATACCACTATCTTAAAAATTATCTAAAATTAGGTTTTTTTTCCAAGCATGCTAGGGTAAGTGTTTTCTCCTTGATCAGGTTCATAATAGTGATAATGGGCACATGGGAAATTTCTGGTGTGGGACTTACAAACATATTCAAGAAAGACATTACAGTCTTTAGTTTGCACTGTATCCTCTATGCAATTTTCTCTAGAAAATACTCTGAAGGATATATTTACAAGTACGTTAATTTTTGATAGAAATGATGTAATACAATATGTCTCGTGAGGGAATTATGAAGTTCCCTTTTAGAAAACCACAAAGCAAAGGGATGAAGTTTGTCTGAAAAAGCTATTTTGAAATGTCTATATGGGGTAAAATAATAATCTGTTTAAAAAATAATTAATGGCATGTGGACAAAATAAGTGTCTGTTATTCCCATTGTAATGGGGTTGTCGTCATTTTTTATTTACAGAAACAAAAACAAAATTGTCAAAATTCAATGCAAAACAGGTAAAAATATTATTGTGTCAGTATGCCCAATATAAGCAGCTAAAAAGACCAGTCGGTATTTTATCTATTCAATCCGTCAGGAACTATTTTCGAAAAAGGAAGTGTAGGAGCTAGATAGGGAGAAAAAAATCTGTAAGAAATCATTGCTTGGGTCTTGAACTCGGTTAAAGGATTTCCTCTCTTAGCCTTATATGTTCGCAATGTGGGAAGAAAATAATGTCTTGAAATTGTTTCGTGGGGCTTAAAGGATTGCATCTCAAGAACAAATATGTATGCAAGACAAAGGGGATGGTAAAATTCACTTTATCGTGAGGAGGGTCAAATACAATGTTGTAAGAATTGTCCCATTCCTTGCTGTAGAAATAGTCCAAGCATTATCACAAAGGATACCCTGTCTCCTTATAGAGTGTCGTCATATTTACTTGTCTCTCAAGAGAGTGTGTCAGTAATATATATTGCTGGTAAAGAGTACTTACTATCCATCGATCATAGAAGTTGACAAACTAGTCCATCCAAAAAATGAAGAGACACCCTTCAGTAAATCACATCATCAGAGTAAGAAGGTGGAGATATTTGGAACATGCTCTACGTCTGAATGATAATGAACTCTAAAAAGCCACTTTACAATGGCAAACCCGAAAGTTCCATCGCATAAAACAAAATCAAAAGCTGCTATAAAATCTTTGAATACAGACACTGTCAGTTTTTGTTGCTTTGCCCTATGTTCAAGTGTTTGTTTTAAGACGAATAGCTAGTTGATTGGTGTCATGCCTTGGTGTAGTCGAACACTAGCAAATACTTGAGCAGCAATGCAGATTAGAAGATTCCACGGTGATGCCTCCATTTTGTCTTTAGCCCTTTTTAAGAGCAGAAGGAAGATAGAGTCTCCCCAATCCAGGGGAACCATTTCTTTTTCACATATACGACAGGTTAATTCATGGATCCTGATTAAAAGTGTTATCCCTCTATATTTTGCAAGTTCAGCCGGGATAATATTGCAGCCAGGGGTTTTATTACTTTTCAGGAAATTAATTGTTTATCGGACTAAATTTAACTTAGGACAAGCCACACTACGACTTTATTCCTACTGCTGACTAGGTTTCATTCCTGCAGGTCATCAAAGCTGTGGCCTGGGCAGTGGCAATGCTGATTACCATCCATTGCTCTCGAGAGTTGGTGCTGGTTAAGGAGTTTGTCAAAGTGCTCCTTGCAGCTACTATTTACTGCTCGTATTTAAAATTATTCTGGAGTAGCTCGCTGGCTTAATCTTCAGCGGAGGTGCTAGTCACCTTAAGTTATTCACTCTCAATTGATTTTAGGACATGACACATCTTGCTGTTGTCGAATCTTCAACCAGCATCTTCCATGTCATCGGTAGTTTTCTCCTGGTACTGGTTCTCATAGATCTTAGCTGACAAGATGCATTCTCTTCGCAGGCGACTGAACAAATTTGATTTTCTGTTTGAAATTTGTTGCTTGTGCTTAGCCAGCTGGACTGTAAGGGTTGAAGGCATTTTTGATAGTATTTTACGGTATCATATCGTAGCTTTTGCAACCTTTTGGATAGTATTAACTAGGGTCACCCGCTCTTCATCAAAGCTCTGGGTTTACTCGCTGAATGCTTGCACTTTGAGTACATCAAAGCAAGTAGACATCTCTAAACTAAATGCCTTTCGTATACCTGGATTTTCGAAGCGATTGTTGTCAAATCCTTCTCAAGGTTTCTTCTTTGAGCGTGCTACTGTTCACAGCTTTAGATCTAACTTTACTAGGATATGTTATATTTTGAGTAACATCTGCTCAAATTTAAGATTTGTAGCTATTGATTTCCAATGGTGGTACATGTGCATGTAATTAATCTGGCTTTTCGTTATAATATCTCTTGAATGCCATTTGGCTCTATAGCTGGGTTTGTGTTTGAAAAAGATATTGGTAATGACCAAATCATACAATTTGCCAAACTGAAAAAGTCTTTATTTCCTGTTATATCAAGCTTAAAGACATAAGTGGCTCATGGCAGACTTAGCATTGGATACTTTTCCCTGATTCTGGCATTGAAATTACCTCCAATCAAGGTGATGTCTCATTTTGGGATCAATATATTCAATAGGTTGCCCATGAGTGAAACTCTTGCTTCTCTATCTGGGATAGACTATCATTCTAGAAGTGACCTCTTCGCAAGGGATCCAAAGTCGATCCCTACTCCACCATACTATGATCCATCAAGAGATCCAAACTTGAAAAAAGGTGAAAGAAGAATCCTCCTCAGGAGTTCAGGATCTCTTGTCAGATTTCATTTACATTGGGGGGAGCTACCTTTGTGTCTTTGTTTCTATTGCTGGATGAGTTTTGGCCCTGCAGGTCATCAGAGCTTCAGCAGGGGGTTATGGCACCGCTTTTAATGATCGATTGCTATTGACAGTTAGAGCTAGTTAAGTAGTTTGTCAAAATACTCCTTGCAGTGATTATCTACAACTCTTATTGCGGAATAATTTGAGAGTAACCTGACGTTTTTGTCTTTGATGAAGGTACTTATGTGATTTACTCCTGATTGACCTAAGGGGCTGATATATCTTACTGTTTTTGGATCTAGAGTTAGCGGCTACCATATCTTTAGGGATTTTCCCCCAGTACTAGTTCTTATCATTCTTAGAGAATTGGCGATATTCTCTTCTCAGACACTTGAACAACTCCGTTTTTCTGTTTGATATATGTTGCTTGTGCTTAGCCAGCTGGACTCTACACGTTTACACCAATTTTTTGAAGAGATTTTTGTGGTATCCCATCTCAGCTTCTATTGCCTCAAGAATTGCATTGCTTAAGGTCACCCACTCCTCATCCAGGCTCTCGGTTTGCTCGTCGGTCGCTTGCACTTAGAGAACACCCAAGGTGACTATACATGTTTAAACTGAATAATTGTCTTACACCTAAATTTTCGAAGCGATTGGTGTTAAATTTCTGTCGTGATTTCTTGTTGGGGTGTTCTGCTAGTCACAACTTTAGATTTAACTTGATAAGAAGATGATATCATCCATGTTTTGAGCCACTATCTGCTCCAGCGTACGTTCTACTATTCGGAGCAGTTGCTTTCCAGCAGCTGGACATGATGATGCAATCAATCTTGATTTTTTCCCCTATCATCTCTTGAATGCATATGACTCCTGGGCATATGATTACTGGGCTTGTGTTTGAATAAGGTAGTGGAAATGACAAAATCATTTGCCATAGAAAACTGAAGAAGCCATGATTCCCTTCTACATCTAGCTCTAAGACAGAAGTGGCTAATGGTGAACTCATGATTGTACACTTTTCGTACACTTTTCCCCTGGTTCTGGCATAAAAGTCACCTCCAATCAAGATGAGGTCTCTTTTTAGGACCAATATTTTGAATAGCTTACCTTTGAATCGTGTTCTTGCTACTTAATTTGATATTTGTTCCCAATCTAGAAGTGACCTCTTTGCGAGGGGGTTTCAAATGATGCCGAATCAACCATACACAGATATATTAAAACATCTGGAGTTAAAAAGGAGAAAGAAGAGTATTCTTCAGAAGTTCAGGATTTCTTGTCAGACTTCATTTAACATTGTGTAACTTCATGCTAACATTTAACTATATTTAACACTATGATTTTTCCACAATGACGTTGATTCGAGTTTTTGCACATAATGTCTATGTTGTACCACAATAATTCCCCAGCGATGAACGACAGGGCTGTCAGGTATTTGACAACAACAGGGCTAATTTTGAGTACGAGCATATCATCACCATCTAACTTTAGAAATCAGAGCTCTAGCAAGGTCAATAATATTTATCACTGCAGCTACTGCCTTATTCTTAATCCGCCTGAAATTCAAATATTTTCTTATTTCCAATTTACGAAATTGTTCTTCGTTGAATTCTTTGTCCATCAGCAACGTAAAGTATAACTCACAAGATTTTCTATTGATGAGAAATTTTTCCTTTTCCATTTGTTTTGATGCTTCAATTTTAGTATTTACGACGTTTGGCATATTTAAATGTAAGTATTCCAAAATTTCTTTGGTCTTTGGCCGTTTGTTTGGATCCTCGCTCAAACACATTAACAATACATTCCTCGCCAGAGGTGAAATTGGGGATGAAAACATTCTACTTTCCAAAGCTTCGGCGCACTCCCAAAACACTTCCTGTTTAATTTGTAAAAGTTGTGCCAGGATTGTCCCTAAGGACTATGTTGTCACTGGACCTATTCTATAAACTCTAATCATTTCTTCCTCTATTTTTCTATCACTTTCTGAAATGAAATCATAATAATCAGTATTGTATTTTCTTTTCATGCTTAGGTGATGGCTTTTCAATTCGGAAGGAGGATAAGAAACATCAAATGCAAGTCCAGGTTTTGAAATTTCCTGTTCCATTTCTCTGGAGGAACCAAAATCGATTATAGTCACTTTAAAACCACCATTTATAATTATATTCTTCGTCCTTACGTCTCTATGAGCAATTCCAGACTCTTCTAATCTTGCAAATATTGAAACGATTTGTTCAAATATTTTAAGCACTTCATATTCATTCCACCACTGCCCACTTATTATCTTATATTGTTTCATATCCTTTTCGTGTTTGATGGCTGCAGGTAGAATGTATTTTAAAAATTGAGCTAAATCAAGAGAATTTTCTGGCAATTCTGTAACAATAACAGCATTTTCGTCGTCAACGTAAGATTCAATATACTTTTGGCAGCCTTCTATATTTTTTATTTTTTTTAGCCAGTAAAGTTCTATCGGGATAATTATTCCGGATATTTTATCGCAGATCGTCATAACATTTTTTAGTTTTACTATTTTTACAGCAACTTTTCTTCCGTTAGGTTTTCTTTCGCTTGCAAGGTGGATAAATCCTGATTGTCCTTTTCCAAGTACTGTCTTGCTCAAGCAGTATTCATCATTAAACATCTCTATGCATGACTTTGACCTCTTTTTTAAGTTGCAGCTGCTCTTAGAAACTTTGTTCATCTTGAATAGAGGCTCATCATCACATCTAGTTCTAGAAATCATAGTTTTAGCTTTGTCAATAGTATTTTTCATTCCTACCACAATTTTTGTATGAATTCGTCTAAAGTTGAAGCTAATTTTGCTTCCCAGCTTGCCAAACAGCCTTTTATCATGATGATGACACTGTTCTTCGTGAAGGCCAAGAATAGGTTGATACCAATCTGATATTTTGCCTCTTTGCTGAAATTTGTTGAAACCTAGTTGTCTTCTACCATTGCATTTTACATTATACATGGCATCAACCTTTTGGAAAGGATCCAAAAAACCTGCATTTGCCATAGTCCCAGCATAGACAAATTTGTAAAACCAATTGAAATCCCAAATATTAATTGCTTTTTGCACACAATTAAGTAGCCCATCGTCAAAAATTCTCCTTATCTTATCCATTAAATGATGCATCATACCAGATGCATGGTAAACTTGACTATTAATTTCAATCATTAGGTTTTTCATAATCGGTGCAGTGTTTACATGCTGCTTATATTCCACATTAATGAACATCTTGTTCATATAAACAGGCTTTTTTATTTTGTCATAGATACATGTTTCTATCTTCTTATTCGGGTGAAGACCATAGTGACAAATAGATTGGTGCCAGCCGCTATTTCCTTCGGTCTTTTGAAAGGGTATGAAGTCTGCATACAGCTTTTTCTTGTACTTGTACCTATTATTAGTTGATTTTGCTTCATTCCCGGGCTCAAAATCCCATTTCTTAGGTGTAACACCATTAAGGGAAGGCTCTTTGAATTTTTCATTTGTTTCTACAGAACATAGTAAATCACTCTTAAAGGCTGAAATGCTTCTTAATTTTTGCATATGGATTAATAACCAATTGTTGAAGATATTTTTCATGTTGCTTATACCATAGCTTTTCTAGAATGAGGGAACTCGATTTAAAAGCCAATTTTTATTGGGGAAATGATGTCATTGCAGATAATTTTGAATGACGTTACACTATAATCAAAAACATTTGACCTCATTCCATGACGTCATAAGTGATGTGGCAAGGCTTTTGCGTCCGGTATGGTATCGATAACGGTCTTCGTCCCTGCAATATTCTAAAATTGTCAGCAAATCCTATATATAGGAAATAATAACTATGATCGATCAATACGAACAATAGTATACTAGAATTGGTTTTTATTTCCAGTCATTTATTATTACGGATAATGGAAGCTTGGATGACATGGTATTATAGGTAACAGTTAGCTGACAGTTGGCATTTGGGAAAATACCTATTGCGTTACTTCTTTAAAAAGTCGTAATATTTTTATTTTCATAGCAAATTACTGGTCTTATAAAAAAAATAGTTCACTTTTTTCTCAAACTAAAAAATTTGAATGATTATTTAATGTTTGATAATAACGTCTAGAAGATTCTAGTATTACAACCTTGCAAACAGTAACAAATTTCAATATCGTATATAGTTCCGATTATAAAAAAAAATATATCCCTTTGTTCAGAATAAGCTACGTAGTTCGTTACCAAAAGAAATTGATACGAAATCTGCTTGATAAAATCATAACTCCAGAATATTTCTAGTCCAAACCCAAAAGCCAAATGTAAGATAAAGGAGAAAACAAAACTGAATGCCTCCATCGGTTGGGAAAATATTGAAATTTCAAGAACTAAAGTTGTAGAAACACACCCTGTAAGTGTACCCTGTAACTACAACTGTAAGTCTACAAACGATGAAAAACCAAAAGAAAAGACAGAGAGATCCACAGCGTGCAAAAAGGAATCTGAACTGTTGAGATCCGACCTATAGGTTGGATCTCAACAAACTACGCCGCAACTACGCCACACAAGTTCATAACCTCAGGCTCTTCTGGCTGAACCTTACAAGTATGGATAGAGAGAGCAGTTTTAGCAGTTTCTAAAAACTAACTTGTCGTGTATTAGAAGAAGAGAGGACACAAGGCAAGATATCAGAAACCGAAAGTGTGTCTATTCATAGATTTTATAATAGCTTTTGATTCTGTTCTAAGGGATGACATATGGAATGCCATGACAAGAGACAAATTGATCAGGCTCATCCAAGCTTGCTCGCAAGAAAGCGTGCTTTAGTTTTTTTTTTTTTTTGTGTCAAGTTATGCAATCTGGAATGCAAACCTGAAACAGGTTTTACATAATTATTTTATATAATTTATATTTGTCGGCTTTAAAGTGTGATTAAATCAAAATATTCACCAGATTTTTTTTTCTATTTCTATTGACATTAAAACTGACAAAATCACTAATTCAGGAACTATAGGCAAACTCCAAGATCGGCAGTAGCTTTGCTATTTTTTTTTTTTTTTTTTTTTTTTTTTTTTTTTTTTTTTTTTTTTTTTTTTTTTTTTTTTTTTTTTTTTTTTTTTTAGCAATCTCATCTTTGTACTAAGATCTCATCTTACATCCTTCAAGTTCTGGCTGTTCTCTTGTCATTTTTCAGGGATTATCTATCACACTATTTTCAAACTATGATTTAGACAAGACAAGATTTATTTCTACAAAGCGGCTATCACAAGCCTAAAAGGGCCAAAATCACACTTTAGTGTCAATAAAAAAATGTAAAAATTCGTAAAATGTAAAAGACAAGATTTATATTTACAAAGCGGCTATCACAAGCCTAAAAGGACCAAAATCACACTTTAGTGTCAATAAAAAAATAAAAAAAAATTTAAACTTATGAATTGCAATCAGTGAAAAAGCCAAATGATAAAAAGTACAAAATTAAAACGGGGAAAACAAATTTAAACAAAATGACAATTTAGTTTATCTAGCAAAAATTGTAAAGTTTGCAATTGCAAAATAAGCATTAAAATTACAAGTTAAAAGTGGAGTGAGAAAAGAGGAGGGTTACTAATTTAAAATTTCAACTATGTGGAGGATGAACGCTCTTCTGTATCTTTCAGTGGATACTCTTATTGGAGCAAGAAGGCGGATTTTCGTTCAAATAGAACGTAGGCCAGTGGCGGATGCAGAAAGGCACCCTCCCCCTGACGTAGTAATGGATATATGGTTGGAACTGTTTGCTCTGGTTCGGTTTGGGACGAAAATTATTTTTTTTCAATTGATTTTTAAAAGTCGAGTTTTTAATAGGTTTACAATTATTAAGACTGTTTCTTTTTGCAAACAAGTTTGAACCAAGGTTTCAGTTACTTTCTGCAGTCTCGGTTAGGTTTTATTAATGACACATATCGCCAAAAAAGTATTTGATTAAATTTAGGTTTATCAACGGAATCCGTCCGTATTACCACAAATACCAACTGGGGGCTGAAAATCTTCATTCGTAATAACAAGGAGGGGAGATTCAAAATTCTGACCGTATCAGCTGCTAATAGCAACATTAAGAAAACATTCTATTTCTATTTCTTTGTTCTATTTTTCCTGCTACACCATCAAACGAACTATTATTAAAATTTTAATCAAAATTAGTTGCAAGGAATATATGATACCAAAATATGGTTTAAGACTAATTTATTTTGAAAATACAAAGTTTAACTAACTCGCTATAGTCGCCAGAAGTGAAAATGCTACAAATTAAGAAGAAAAAATTAAATATATCAATTTTTTGTAGAGGGTGCACAGCCTTTTAATTGTTTTGATGTCGAAGTGGTCTTATAAACTTACTTTTTTTGTATAAATATTTCTACTTGACTTTTATTTCATATTAAATTAAAGTTCATGTCCACTACCTACCTACGACTTAGAAATTGCTGCGGTTTCCTTTAAATTGCTGGTATGTCTTTGTCCACAAGTTTATCGGAGCAACCTATTATGCGCCCCGCCCTTCAAAATAATCCTGGATCCACCCCTGACGTGGGGGTGGGTAAATGTTCACTAGAAAAAATTTCAAAACGCAAGGAAATTTGTAGTCTCATTACCTTAAGGGTGACTAGACTTCCCTTCTCCAAAGAAGGGAAATGTAAGGTCCTTTACCTTGTTTGAAAATAATTTTTAGACATGTTTTTTGAACTGCCTATTCTGTCCCACAATTCATAGGAGATGCCAGGATGCCAAACAGGACAAGCGTATTCGAGAGTAGGATAAACAAAAGAGAGAAAAATCCTCAAACAATGTGATTTAGGACATTTAAATTTATTAAGGAGTTTGAGGAGGGGAAATGCAGTATTTGTAAAATTTAAAAAAATCATTAACGCAGAGATCCCATATTAAGTCGCTTTAGATTTTAACACCCAGTAATTTCATAGTTGTAGCAGACATTTCAAGGGGGATTGGACAGGAGGACTGAGGGGGAGTTTTAATGAAACTAATTGCTAAAACTGTTGCCTTTAATGGGTTAACTCTCATATCACTAGCAATAGCTTCCTCTGATATTGATTCCAAGATGTCCAAGATGTCCAGTATGGTTACATCAATCACTTATATACGACATTTGCTTTTTTACCCACCGAGTTTCATCCAGATTTATCCACTCTAAGCAATTTCCAAGATTTCAGGTTTCCCTTCCAACTTACTCCTTTGTCAACAAATCTGGTCGAAATTTCAAATAAGAGCTCTGAGACATAAGTTCCTTCTAAATATAAATTTCATTAAGATCCGGTCACCCGTTCTTCAGTTAATGATACCTCAATTTTTCTAATTTTTCCAAATTAACACCCCCAGCTCCCTCGAAGAAAATGGATCCGTTCCAATTATGTCAATCACGTATCTAAAAACTTGTGCTTATTCTTGCCATCAAGTTTCACTCGAATCTCTCCACTCTAAGCGTTTCCCAAGACTTCTGGTTTCCACGATTTCTGTTCCCCCCTACAACTACCCATGTTCTCGGATCCGATTCGAATTGAAAATGGGGCATCAGAGACATAAGATTCTTCTATATATCAAGTTTCATTAAGATCCAATCACCCATTTGTAAGATAAAGATACCTCAATTTTCACGTTTTCCATGAATTCCGGTTTCCCCCTCCAGTTCCCTCAATGTCACCGGCTCAGATCAGAATCTAAAATGAGTGCTCTAAAGTGGAAGAGCTTTCTAAATATCAAATTTCATTAATATCTGATCACCCGTTCGTAAGTTACAAATACCTCATTTCTTCTAATTTTTCCGAATTACTCTCCCTCCCCCAACTCGACCAAAGAGAGTTGGTAAGGTCAGGTTATGTCAGTCACGTATCTTGGACGTGTACTTATTCTTCCCACCAAGTTTCATCCTGATCTCCCCTGCGTTTTCCAAGTTTTCCAGTCAACCCAACCCTCCCCCCCAATAACGCTGGATTCGGTCGGGAATTGAAATAAGAGATCTGAGTTTCGAGGTCATTTTAAACATTAAATGTCATTAAAAATACATCAGTTTTTTGAATTTTTCAGAATAACATCCCCCCCCCAACTCTCCCAAATAAATTAGATCCGTTCCATTTATGTCAATCACGTATCTAGCACTTCTGTTTATTTTTCCAACCAAGTTTCGTCCCGATCCCTCCACTCTAAGCGTTTTCCAAGATTTGAGGTCCCCTTTAACTTTCCCCAATGTTACCAAATCCAGTCTGGATTTAGAATAAGAGCTCTGAAACACGATATTCTTCTAAAAATCAAATTTATTAAGATCCGATCACCCGTTCGTAAGTTAAAAATACCTCATTTGATCAAATTTTTCAGTTTCAACCGTCCCCCCAATCCTACCATATGGTCGAATCGGGGAAGAGACAATAAATTAATTGGTATGCTAAAATCTTCTAAAAATCAAAGTTATTAAGATCCGATCACCCGTTCGTAAGTTAAAAATACCTAATTTTTTCAAATTTTTCAGTTTCAACCGTCCCCCCAATCCTACCATATGGTTGAATCGGGGAAGAGACAATTAATTAATTGGTATGCTAAATTAATCTGGTATGATTTCTGATACGCCTGTTTAATTTTATCGTCCTAGCTTACCTGGAAGTGCCTAAGCTAGGACAATTAGGACCGACAGACCGAACGACAGAATTTGCGATCGCTATATGTCAATTGGTAGATACCAAGTGCTATAAAATCGTTCTTAAGAAATTAAAAGTCCTAGTTGCCTTTCTAAGTAACCCAATGAATGGAGGGCTTCCTCCCGCTTTTTTTTCTCAAAATCTTCCGATCAAAACTAAGAGAAAGCCATTTACCCAAAAAAAAAATTTACAAGCAAATTTCGTTTTAATTAATCATTTTGCGGAAAGCCTAAATAAAAAAATTAACGAAGTCAAAAACGTTCAAAAATAAATTAAAACAAGGTTTTTAACTGAAAGTAAGGAGCGACACTAAAACTTAAAACGAACAGAAATTAGTCCGTATATTAAAGGGGCTTCTCCCTCCCCAGGACGCACTCTCTAGGAGTCTTCCGATACCTCCCATGTTAAACATTAGGAGTTTGCCTGTCGTTCCTGAATTAGTGATTTGGTGGTTTTTATGTCAATAGAAATAAAAAAAAATCTGGTGAATATTTTGATCTAATCAAATCTTAAAGCCAACAGTTAATTTTTTTATAATTCCAAAATAATTTTAAGACCTGTTTCAGGTTTGCATTCTAGAGGTTTGCAGTCTTGTATTACTTGACACTTTTGTTGAGGGGTATCAAAAGATACCCCACAGGTATCAAAATTGCAAAGAGCAAATATATGTTGCATGTTCAAGAGTCGATAAACCTGACAATCTATTTATATGGACGGACAATGGGACATCGAAGAATGTTGTACATTCGCCAGTTTTACGTAGTTAAAAACATATATATATCTATCTAAATCCACAGGTGGGACACAGGGACACAACTACAATGGCGCGTAACTAATATGGCGCGAAAAAAGCTAAAAAAAACCTAAAAGGAAAAAAAACTGAATAAAAGGAAAAAAATAAAAAGGTAAAAAACTAAAAAGAAAAATAGCTAAACAAACTAAAAAAGCTGCAAAACTAAAAAAGAGAAAAACTAAAAAAGAAACTATATCTATATATATATATAAAAAAGTAGTTTGTCTGTGGGTTTGTCGAGAGACGTCATGTCATCACGTCGTCATGAGGTTAGTAGTCATCATGTTTGTTATGACGATGACGTCATTAAAAGTATTTAAGAAAATCGTTCAAAGACAAATTTTTAATTGTAAGAAGATCGTAGACGGAAAAATGTTGAATTGTAAAATGACTGAAGAAACTACAATGGCAACAGCCGAGGAAACTGCTCAAAGAGTATATGCCAAAAAACCTGCGGCTGATAGAGAAAGTAAGAAAAGAAAGCGTGCCGAGAAATCACAAGAACAGCAAGAAAACAGGGTTGCGGCTAAAGAACGCAAAACCGAGCAGTTAGATAAAAATCCACCTGGACAGCGAGAGTCAAAACATATCAAAACTGAAAATGATAGCGATGATGATTGGGTTTGGGATTTTGACTTGGATAAGGTCATCAATGCCTACCAGATTTTAGTTAAGAAAACAAAGGTTCGGCGATATGTATTTCATAGTGACGCTGAAAAATAAAGAAGAAAACGAAAACTGAAAAAAGAAAAAAGAGAAATTACAGACCGGGACACAAATGACAACCGGGACAGAGGGAATATAAATGACGACTGGGACACTCAAACAGAAATTACAGACTGGGATACCGGGACACAAATGACGACCGGGACACGGGTATTTAAGAATATCGTTCGAAGACAAATTTTTAATTGTAAGAAGATCGTTGAAAGAGAAATTTCCAATTGTGAAATGACTGAAGGACCTACAATGGCAACACCCGAGGAAGCTGCTCAAAACAAATGTATTCAAGCCGAAGTAGCTGAGTTGGTAAAGCGTTGTGTTTCAGGTTCTAGGTCCGAGAGGCTCCAGGTTTGAACCTCGGCTTTAGTATTAATACAAAAGAAGAAAAAAACTAAAAAAGGTAAATACTACAAAAAAACTAAAAAGAAAATACTAAAAAACTAAAAAGTTAAAAAATTAAAAACTAAAAAAGAAAAAAAAAACTAAAAAAAACTAAAAACTAATAAAAAAACTAAAAAAACCTAAAAACTAAAAAAGGAGTAAAAACTGAAAAATAAAAGAGAAAAAGAAAACTAAAAGCCGGGACACAGGGAATATAAATGACGACCTGGACACTCAAAGAGAAATTACAGACTGGGACACTGGGACACAAATAACGACCGGGAGATATAAATGACGACCGGGACACTCAAAGATAAATTACAGACCGGGACACCGGGACACAAATGACGACTGGGACACAGGAAATACAAATGACGAACGGGACGCTCAAAGTGAACTTGCACACTGGGACACTGGGACACAAATGACGACCGGGATACTGGGAATATAAATGACAACCGGGACACAGGGAATGTTTGATTAGCAATCACCATCAACAAAGCTCAAGGGCAATCATTAGAATAATGAGGTATAGATCTGAATACGGATTGTTTTTTCCCATGGACAATTTTATGTTGTATGTTCAAGAGTCGATAAACCTGACAATCTATTTTTATGCACAGACAATGGGACATCGAAGAATGTTGTATATTTGCAAGTTTTACGTAGTTAAAAACATATATATATCTATAACGAAAAGAGAAATCTTTTCTCTTTTATGTATATTCACAGTAGGGACACAGGACACAACTACAATGGCGCGTAACTAATATGGCGCGTAGCAACTTACGCGCGCGGGGGGGCTTGGGGGTTGCACTAAGCGCCCCCACCAACTAGGTGTTGGCTAGTCTAGTCTATATATAAAAATGAGTTGTATGTATGCATGTTTGTTTTTGTGGGTTTGCACATGACGTCATTATAAGTATATAAGGATTTTTATATGATTTCACTATAAGATGACACTACAAACTGGGACACCGGGGCACAAATGGCGACCAGGACACAGGGAATATATATGACGACCAGGTCACTCAAAGAGAAATTACAGACCGGGACACAAATGACGACCAGGACACAGTGAATATAAATGATGACCGGAACACTCAAAGAGAAATTACAGACTGGGACACCAGGACACAAATGACGACCAGGACACAGGGAATATAAACTAAGACTGGGACAAAGGGACACAAATACAACGGAGACATCGGTGGGTACAGGGGGATATATAAGTGACGACGGGGACACAGAGAATGTTCGATTAGCAATCACCATCAACAAAGCTCAAGGGCAATCATTAGAATTATGAGGTATAGATCTGAATACGGATTGTTTTTCCCATGGACAATTATATGTTGCATGTTCAAGAGTCGGTAAACCTGAAAATCTATTTATATGGACAGACAATGGGACAGCAAAGTCCCATTGAATAAATAGTAGCTGCAAGGAGCACTTTAACAAACTCCTTAACCAGTACCAACTCTCGATGGCAATTGATAGTAATCAGCATTGCCACTGCCCAAGCCACAGCTCTGAAGACTGGCAGCAATGAAACCTTGATAACAATTAATGAAACCTTGAAAACAATTAATTGCCTAAAATATAATAAATCCCTGGTCCCAATGCTATCCCGGCAGAACTTGCAAATATAGAGGGACAACGCTTGTCCCTCTATTAATTTGAATTCATGAATTAACCTGTCGTATATGTGAAGAAGAAATGGTTCCACTGGATTGGGAAGACTCAATCTTCCTTCTGGTCTTAAAAAGGGCTAAAGTCAAAATACAAGCATTACCATGGAATCTCCTCATCCGCATTGCTGCTTAAGTATTTGCCAATGTTCAACCGCACCAAGGCTGGGAACAACCGAACAGCTATTCGGCTTAAGACAAACCCTTGAAAATAGGGCAAAACACCAAAAACTGACAGTGTGTGTATTCAGCGATTTTGTAACAGCTTTTGATTTTGTTTTATGGATGGAACTCTCGGGTTCGCCATTGTAAAGTGACTTTTTAGAGTCCAATATCATTCAAATGTAAAGCGTGTCCCCAATATCTCCACCTTCTGACTCGGATGATGTGATTTACTAAAGTTTGTTGCTTCATTTTTTTGGAAAGACTAGTTTTTCAACTTCTATGATCGGTGGATAGTAAATACACCTTCCAGCGCTATACATTACTGACACACTCTATTGAAAGACAGGAAAATATGAAGACACTCTATGAAGCGAAAGGGTATTCTTTGAGATATTACTTGGACTATTTCTACAGCAAGGGATGGTCATTCTTACAACATTGTATTTGACCCTTCTCACGATAAAGTGGTATTTTACCACACCCTTTGTCTCACTACTTTTGTTTTGTCCACAGTGCGAATTTATAAGGCTCATGGAAGAAATCCTTTAACCAAGTTCAAGACCCAAGCAATGATTTCTCACAGATTTTTTTCTCCCTATCTAGCTTCTGCACTTCTGTTTTGGTAAATAGTTCCTGACGGATTGAATAGATAAAATACTGACTGGTCTTTTTAGCTGCTTCTATTGGGCATGCTGACACAATAATATTTTTACCTGTTTTGTATTGAATTTTGACAATTTTGTCTTTGTTTCTGTAAATAAAAAATGACGACAACCCCATTACAATGGGAATAACAGACCACATGCTATTAATTATTTTTTAAACAGATTATTCTTTTACCCCATATAGACATTTCAAAATAGCTTTTTCAGACAAACTTCATCCCTTTGCTTTGTGGTTTTCTAAGAGGGAACTTCATATTTCCTTTCAACCTAGGAGACATATTGTATTACATCATGTCTATCAAAAATTACCATACTTGTAAATATATCCTTAAGAGTATTTTCTAGAGAAAATTGTATAGAGGATACACAGTGCAAACTAAAGACCGTAATTCCTGTCTTGGATAGGTTTGCAAGTCTCACACTAGAGACTTTGTATGTGCCCAATATCACTCTTATGAAGCAGATCAATGAGAAAACACTTGCCCTAGTATGCTTGGGAAAAAACAACTAATTTTAATTAATTTTTAAGACAGTCTCACAACAATTTTCACAACAATTTTTAAGACAAGTCTGACACCAGAGATTCTTTATTTGCCCAATATCACTATTATGAATCTAATCAATGACAAAACACTTACCCTAGTATGTTTGGAAAAAAAAACAACCTAATTGTAGTTAATTTTTAAGAAAGTGGTATTATCGTTGTTTGTGGGGAAAAAACCTGCACTGAGCTTCAAATGTTGGAATAGAAAGAGAATTTGGTTTCTATGACATCACTGCAAAGACAATGGCTACTATGGAAATCCTCTAGCCGAGTTCAAGAACCAAGCAATGATTTCTAACAGTTTGACCTCATCCCATGACGTCTTAAGTCATGGTTTATTCCTTTAAAACGTCATAATATTTTTTCACATCAAATTATTGGTCTTATAAAAAAAATTTCACTTTTTTTCAAAAACTAAAAAATCCAAATAAATATTTAATATTTACTAATAAAGTCAAGAAGATTCTGGATCTATGGGCTTGTAAACAGTAATAAATTTTAACATCGTTCATAGTTTCGACTATCCAAAAAATATCCCTTCATTTAGAATAAGCTACGTAGTTCGTTACCATTAGAAAGATGATTCGTAATGTGTGTAATGTGATAAGAAATGCTAAAAATAGTTTTATTCGAAAGCCAGCCAAAACTGAACAGTCAACGGAATATAAGTTGGGTCTCGGTTCGGAAAAACTAGAATTTACGTGTAAAACTGACGTAAAGTATAAGATAAGTATAAGATTACCCTCTGACAGATGTGCTAAGTGTATTAAAGATGGACAACAAAAAGAAACCTTAAGTACCTTAAGTAAAAAGGAAACTGAATTGTTTAGATCGGACTTATAGGTCGGATCTCAATAAATTATGGCGCATCTTCACCACACAAGTTCATAACCTCAGGCTCTTCTGGCTGAACCTTACAAGTATGGAAAGAGAGAGAGCAATGTCAGCAGTCTCCACAAACTAACTTGTTGTGTATTAGAAGATGAGAGGACACAAGGCAAAACATTAGAAACCAAAAGTTTATCTATTTATAATAGCTTTTGATTCTGTTCAAAGGAATGACATCTGGAATGCCATGATAAAAGACAAATTGGTCAGACTTATCCAAGCTTGAGACCAGTATATGCAAGCCCAAATTCATATAGGTGGGTAGCTCTCCTTGATGTTCAAAATTGTGTATCCTTTCCCGTCTTATTTAGTTTTGCTGTCGGAATTAAAGTCGTAGTCCGAAGTCGAAAGTCACAATCGTATGACCAGAGCAATGACGAATTTTTGAGGCATTGAAGAAATTCACAAATTTGTTATCAAAGATTTAGACTACGTAAAAAATACTTACTAATTAGCTGAATTTCGTTCAGAAGCCTGACTCATGCTATCAAAAGATAGTCAAATAGTCTTCTCTGGTGGACATGAAGACAAGTTCCTCGAAGACAAAGCTCATGGTGGTAATATCATCTCAAGACACCCCTTCCCCCCCCAAAAAAAAAATGCTAAAACAATCGACTACAGATGAGATGCTTTAATTCGAGTACTTAAGCTCTCTGGTACACCCTATAGGAGGATCTGCATTAGTAATTCCGTCATGAATTGCTTCAGCAACTGTCTTCACCCAGCTGAACACCATCCGTTTAGAACCACAAAAATTCTTTTGAAGACAAGAATAAGGTTTTATCAGGCCCTTGTCCTGGTTGGTAAGGCTTAAAACATGGGCTCTGAAAGTATGGGAAAAAGAACTTTTGAATACAAAAAAAAAGGATATACAAGGTCCATGTTTGGTCTATATTACAATAAAAAATGGGCTCTTAAAGCGTCAGATATGAAAGACCTCAGCACATTTCACCATTCATGTTTATGAAAAATCATTGGCATCAAACTCCGTGATCGAGTCAGAAATGATCAATTCTGCAAAATTTCTCATTATTGCTTTCATTTGATCGCTATAATTGAACAAAGAAAACTCTTTCGAAGAAACTACTTTTTCGGACATGCCACACCTTCATCAATAAAGCCCTTAGATGTATGGCTCTTTCAGGGCGGAAAAACGACATGGGGGAAAGAAGAAAATATGGTTCGCTTGTATCAAGGCTGACATAGTGGTGGTTTCAAGTGGTGGCTTCAAGAAGTATGGGCGAAGATGGAAAAAGTCCTGGGTCAAATCTATTTAGCCACTAATATAACACTGAGACTCTTTGCTTGCCAAAATGACATAGCTACTGGATGCTAGAAAGATCAGAAATGGTTGAGTGTTGTTACAAGTAAGTTGTGCAGGCTGCATGTATCCTCCGGACGACGCAATTGCCAACGCTATCTCATTTTTTATCGAATTGATGCCAGAAGCAATTTTATCACAAACGTTTTTTCAGTGCCTCCTGGCACATCCAAAAAGAAGATTTCTCCAACGTTGTTATCAACACAATGTTTTATCTTATCATGAATTTCTTTTTTTTCAGACGTTAACTTAGAAATATTTTGTACATGCGACAATAGATCACTCGTGTTGAAACTTCGTTCACGATCCAATTCTACACATGTCGAAACAGCAGTGTTACCATTAGTTGAACGATTTCCAAAATCCTGAAGAGGTTTGTTTGCCATACATAAGCACAAATCTTCGATAGTAACTAAAGTGTAGTTATAAATTTCAGATGTAAAATCAAAGGTCATATTTGACGTCTTGACCCGTTTTTATGGAGTATGTCCTCGTCCATTTTCGATTTATATTTCTCCCGTAACTCTGTAGGAGCTGAAGGAGAGCAAGTTGTCCAAACAGTGCACGAATTTGACTTGGAGTTGACGTTTCGCACGTGTCATTGATGTAGTTATCCCAGTCTTAGTCATTCTCCAATAAATTCAGAGCTTGGCTTGCACTACGGTAAGTGTCATGTGTAGTACCGTTTACAGTTCTCAAATACTCAAAGGACGTCGGACCGGGTACATTCACGAAAAGCAGGCGGAGAAAGAAGCATTCATGTTGATTGGGGTGAGAGGTGTAGAGTCTTCCTATTGTGGTATCTTGGAAGATGATAGGCTGGCCGTCGACTGACTTACCCTGGTTTTGACGTTCAAATGATTTACTCTTAGTTTTCCACGTGTAATACGAAGGCACTTTAGTTTTTTCAGCAGTTTTTTGCTAAAGAATCATTTTGACATAACGAAAAGAAAGCAATCAAAGTTGTATCCGATGGATTCAGGGGTCTTTGTTGCACGTTAGATTACGAAAAATAAACACGTTGATCATTCTGTAAATGTACCGCTAGGTAAACAACAGCTGGACTTCGTTCATGAATCGGAAATGAAAGAATTCGCCAAACAGCTTCATTACTGCTTATGCCAGCCTGATATTGTAAAATTTCATCGATATCACTGATTTCGGACTGCAAGCCAAAAACTGCAATGTCGCTGCCTTTGTTGACGTATTTACATATCTATTTGATTGTTTATGATTTGATTGTTTTATACATTAAACGTTTATGTTTGCATTAAATGTTTTTGATAATAAAGGTGAATATGGAAGAACCCACTGGTTATCTACTTCGATTGTGGTACCGTTATGCTTCTTGATAATTGCTGTTTTACCGCCATCTTCAGTAGATCTTCTTCTATATTGCGGGTAACCATTCTATTGTCGTATGTACAAAATAATATTTCTAGGTTAACGTCTGAGAAAAAAGACATTTATGATAAGATAATGCACAGTGTCGATAACAACCTTAAGAAATCTTCTTTTTGGATGCGCCAGGAGGTACTGGTAAAACGTTTGTGATAGAATTGATTCTGGCATCAACTCGATCAAAGAATCAAATAGCGTTGGCAATTGCGTCGTTCGGAATAGCCACAACGTTGCTGCCTGGCGGGAGACCTGCTCTTTCTACTTTGAAATTGCCTCTGAATTTGCATTCTACTGAAACTCTCACGTGCAATATTTCCAAATCATCTGGGATGGGTAAAGTATTGCAGCAATGCAAACTTATTAGCGATCATTGCGAGATTTGCAGTGAAATTCGAGACCCTTTGGCAGTAAATTAATATTGCTTGCAGGAGATTTCAGGCAAACATTACCTGTAATACTTAGATCAACCCCTGCCGACGAAATGAATGCTTGCCTGAAAAATTGTAATTAATGCGCACACGTAAAGACATTAAAATTAACGTTAAATATGTGTGTCCGATTGCAAAACGATGACTCTGGTGAAATTTTTTTAGATCAATTGTTGGAAATTGAAAACGGAAAGCTCCCAGTAAACTCAATTTCAGGACGTATACGACTGCCTGCTGAATTGTGTAATTCAGTGACGTCCAAAAATGAATTGGTTGAAAAGGTATTTCCGAATATCCTAACCAATTATAAAAATCATAAATGACTAAGTGAACGAGCGATTCTGGCAGCCAAGAATAAAGACGTTCACGAAATCAACAATATTATTTTGACCAAGATTCAAGACCAGGCAGTCATTTACAAGTCAGTCGACACAGTTCGGCAACCAAATGAAGCGGTAAATTATCCATCTGAATGTTTAAATTCCCTAGATCTCCCAAGGTTTCCACCACACGTGTTACAACTCAAAATAGGCGTAACAGTAACACCGTTACGAAATATTAACCCACCAAAGCTTTGCAATGACACGCGACTTGTCGTAAAAAAACAAAAAACAATGGAAAACGTAATAGAGGCAACAATAAACGTAAACGTAATAGAGACAACAAAGGACAGAGCCTTTTGAGAGTGAGGCTGTTCTTCTTCCTCGTATTCCCATGATTCCAACGGATCTGACTTTTCAACTTAAAAGATTGTTGTGGTGTGGCGTGTAGCGCATCAAACTTAATCAAACTTTAACAGCATCAAACTTCTGTTTTTTGGAGAACCGGTTACTATCGAGCCGCGTTAGTCCTACTTAAAGTTTGTTGTCACGAACTGTTTAATGTTGAGGGGAGTGTTGAAGTAAATCAAAACACAAATCTTCCGAAAACTTAGAGGGGAAAGTTGGAACATAAGAAAACATACTTTGAGCAGTCGAATCAAAATTTTGAGATAGCTATTTTGTTCAGCATAGGTGAACATTTAAAAAAAAAAAATTCAACTTAAAGTAACAACGTTAAGACTTTAAGGGAAAAGAATCATTCCATATATCCGAGAGGGTGCCTTTCCCTCAAGCCCTGTTCTTTACTTTAAAGTCTTAAAGTTCTTGAAGAAACTTGTCATTCAAGTTCAACATCCCTTGTGTTAGGGCACTCTTTATTAGAGAATCGTCAAAAAAGTCAAGCCTTAGCATGTAGCTTTATTTTTGAGGAAGGGATATTTTTGTTTTATACGAAATATTTTCAGCTCGTTAAATGTAAATGCTGGTCCTTAATTCATATGTGAAAATTTTAAATTTTTCTTATATTTAGTTTCTGACCGTTTATCCAATTATGCCCGAAAAGCTGTTCAAAACTTGTCTTAGCCATTCAAAGTCATTTGCCATCTTGTGTAATTTCACATGCGCTGAAGCAACTAAAATGATACCACAACCATTCCTGGGGGGATAATGTAATTCATGCCCTTGAAATGCAAATAAATATGAAGTAATTCATATTAATCTTTTTTTCCAAAATTAAAGCTCTAAAAGAATTTTATGGTGTATCTAAACCATTTTTTTTGGCAAAAAAAAAAAATTAAAAATCCAATTATACCCATTTTCAAAAAAAAAAAAAATGGAGTTGCTTAAAAAAAATTGTTAATGAATACGTAAACTCATGCAGAGTTGTTTGTTTAAAGAGAGTTGATTTACAAGTTATGTTCATTCTTCTGCGTAAACCCCCTTCGCTTTTGAGCATGTTTTTAGAAACAGAATATCGTCAAATACAATTTTTGTATGATCTCTTTGATAATAATAAAAAATAAACCTTAAAATTAAACTTAATTTAAAATACCCCTCCCAATGTGTAAATATACAGCCAAAGTTATATATTTCTCATTTTTTTCCTTCTCATGATTACGTCAGTACTGATTAAATTTACAGGTAAATGGATTGAAATTAGAGTGACACAGCGTAAATGCTTGGAAAAACTATAATTGGGACACTTTCTTGCAAAATAGTTGAGGGGAGGGGGGTTAAACATTGTGGAAGCACATTCAAATTGTGTTAAGTACAACTTCTCTGTAAATTGTAAATTAAAACTGTTTTTTTAACAAGCCTCTTTCTCAATAGTCCCAACTTTAGGCTTATACTGAATTTGGTTATCTTAAATTTGAAAAAAGAGCATAATTCCTGAGCGATATTTACTTATCTGGGGTATGATGTCATTTTCTCTCACATATTCTATCATATTTACTTTGAATATCCAATTAGATTAAGGCCTAGCCTATGTACAAAAATTCTACTCCCTAGTAAATTCTTTTTCTTAGGCAGAAACTCGGTCAAATTCAAAGGTATCAGTTTTCTTCGTCGCTTCAAATAAACATGAGAAGGTTGAACTCAAGGGGTTTCTCATTCAAAATTGAGATTAGTGCCGGCTATCCTAAGCAATTCTTCTTGTAATAATTTATACAGTACTAGCTTCGCGCCCCCAAGCCCCCCCCCCCCCCGCACGCGTAACTCGTTACGCGCCATATTAGTTACGCGCCATTGTAGTTGTGTCCCTGTGTCCCACCTGTGATATATATATATATATATATATATATATATATATATATATATATATATATATATATATATATATATATATATATATATATATATATATATATATATATATATATATATATATATATTTATCTACGTAAAACGTGCGAATATACAACATTCTTTGCTGTCCCAATGTCTGTCCATATAAATAGATTGTCAGGTTTTGATTTGTTTTTATTGATTTGTATTCTTCAATTTGTCAATGTTCATTCTAACATTGACACTTGGAAAAATCTTTACGTGCCAAGCATGCTAAAGCTCCAACAATTTATAATAAAACTCAAATTTTGGGTATCTGTTTTATGGTTTTCGAATTACTTTAATCTATTGTCAAAATATATGGAAATATTTGCATAATGCATTTGATAAAATATATACAGTAGTGTCCTTTGCTTCACCTCTACCCTTTCCAAAAAGCCCTCAACATGCGTTTCCCAGCCCTCCACCTCAATATCTCCTGACAGCTAGCTTAATATCTAATACACCATTTAGAACATCTGACTGTTCATTTTGCTGTATTTCGCTACTTAACCATACATAAATAATAAGTAAAGTTTGGAGAAATAAATGGCATCACAAAATAAAGCCCTGTTTTGGTTTTATTCAGAAAAACACTTCGTTTTCCGAGTGGGCTACTGAAAAACTCTCGGAATTTTAGCTTAGCAAATAATGTCATTCGAAATACAACTAATAATGCGTAGGAAAAAGGGGTCCGATCCGTTTCCAATACGTCACAAACCTCCACCCCCACTTTTGTCTTAATGTCAGCACATTTATTTGACTTTTCAAGTGTGTCAGTAATGTATATTGCTGGAAGGTGTTTTTACTATCCACCGATCATAGAAGTTGACAAACTAGTCCATCCGAAAAAATGAAGCAACAACCTTTAGTAAATCATATCATCAGAGTCAGAAGGAGGAGATATTGGGGACACGCTCTACATTTGAATGATATTGGACTCTAAAAAGTCACTTTACAATGGCAAACCCGAGAGTTCCATCCATAAAACAAAATCAAAAGCTGTTACAAAATCGATGAATACAGACACTGTCAGTTTTTGGTGTTTTGCCCTATTTTCAAGGGTTTGTCTTAAGCCGAATAGCTGTTCGATTGTTCCCATTCTTGGTGCAGTCGAACATTGGCAAATACTTAAGCAGCAATGCGGATGAGGAGATTCCATGGTAATGCTTGTATTTTGACTTTAGCCCTTTTTAAGACCAGAAGGAAGATAGTCTTCCCAATCCAGTGGAACCATTTCTTCTTCACATATACGACAGGTTAATTCATGAATCCAAATTAATAGAGGGACAAGCGTTGTCCCTCTATATTTGCAAGTTCTGCCGGGATAGCATTGGGACCAGGGGTTTATTATATTTTAGGCAATTAATTGTTTTCTGGACTAAATTTAACTTGGGAAGAGCCAAATTACGACTTTGTTTCTACTGCTGACAAGGTTTCATTGCTGCCAGTCTTCAGAGCTGTGGCTTGGGCAGTGGCAATGCTGATTACTATCAATTGCCATCGAGAGTTGGTACTGGTTAAGGAGTTTGTTAAAGTGCTCCTTGCAGCTACTATTTATTCCTCGTATTTCGGAATTATTCTGTAGCAGCTCGCCGGTTTCATCTTCAGCGGAGGTAATAGTAGCCTTAAGTTATTCACTCTCAATTGATTTTAGGACATGATACATCTTCCTGTTGTCAAATCTTCAACCATCATCTTCCATGTCATCGGCAATTTTCTCCCGGTACTGGTTCTCAGCAATCTGAGCTGACAAGTGGTATTCTCTTCGCAGTCGCTTGCACAAATTTGTTTTTCTGTTTGAAATTTGTTGCTTGTACTTACCCAGCTGGACTGTAAGGGCTGAGATTCATTTTTGGATAGTTTTTTAGTGTATCCTGTCGTAGCTTCTACAGCTTCCTTGATAGTCTCACGTATGATCACCCACAATTCATCCAAGCTCTGGGTTTGCTTGCTGATTGCTTGCACTTGGAGTGCATCAAAGCACTTAGACATCTCTAAGCTAAATTCCTATCGTATACATGGATTTTCAAAGCGTTTGTTGTCAAATCTTTGTTAATGTTTCTGCTTTTAGCGTCCTGCTGGTCAATACTTTAGATCTAACTTGACTAGGATATGCTATATTTTGAGTAGTATCTGCTCAAATGTAAGATTTGTAGCAATTTTTGAATGCCATTTGGCTCTATGGCTGGGTTCGTGTTTGAAAAAGGTATTGGTAAAAATGGTAAAAAAGCATCGTTAATCTGATACCAAATCACACGTTGTGGCAAACTGAACAAATCGTTATATTAAGCTTTAAGAGCTAAGTGGCCCATGGCAGACTCAGCATTGGATACTTTGCCTTGATTCTGGCATTGAAGTAACCTCCGATCAAGATGAGGTTTCATTTTGAGACCAATATAGTGAACAGGTTGCCTATGAAACACACTCATACTTCTCTATGTAAGATAGACTATCACTCTAGAAGTGACCTCATTGCGAGGGGGTTTAGAATGATGCCCAATCATCATACTCCATCAAGAGATCCAAAGTTGAAAAAAGGTGAAAGAAGAATCATCCTCAGGAGTTCAGGATTTCCTGTCAGATTTCAAATACTTTAGGAGGAGCTACCTTTGTGTATTTTTTTCTATTGCTGGATGAGTTTTTTCCCTACAGGTCATCAGAGCTGGGGTTGGGGTTATGGCAACGCTTTTAATGATCGATTGCTATTGAGAGTTAGATCCAGCTAAGTAGTTTGTCAAAGTACTCCTTGCAGTGATTGTCTACTACTTGTATTGCGGAATTATACGAAAATAACCTGACATTTTTGTCTTTGATGAAGGTACTAGCAGGCTTATGTAATTTACTCCTGATTAATTCTAGGAGCTGATATATATTACCGTTTTTGGATCTAGAGGTAGCGGCTACCATATCCCTAGTGATTTTCCCCCAGTACTAGTTCTTATCATTCTTAGAGAATTGGCGGCATTTTCTTCTCAGACACTTGAACAACTCCATTTTTCTGTTTCATATATGTTGCTTGTGCTTAGCTAGCTGGACTATGTTTTCGTCAATTTTTCGGAGAGAGTCTTGTGGTATCCTATCTCAGCTTCTACTGCCTCAAGGATTGCCTTGCATATGGTCACCCATTCTTCATCCAGGACCTGGGTTTGCTCGTATGTCGCATGCACTTAGAGAATATCCAAAGCAATTAAACATGTTTAAACTGAATTCTGGTCTTACATTCAAATTTTTTGAAGCGTTTGGTGTTAAATTTCTGACGCGATTTCTTCTTGGAGTGTTCTGCTAGGCATAACTTTAGATCTAACTTGATGAGAAGATGACGTCATCCACGTGTTGAGCCACTATCTGCTCCAGCGTACGATCTACTATTCGAAGCCGTTGCTTTCCATCAGCTGGACATGACCCTACCATCTCATGAGTGCCTAAGGCTTTATTACTGGGCTTGTATTTAAATAAGGTAGTGAGTAGTAATGACAAAATCATTCGCCATGGAAAACTGAAGAAGCCATGATCCCCTTCTACATCTAACCTGATGACAGAAGTGGCTAATGGGCCACTCATCATTGTACTTTCCCCTGATTCTGGCTTTTCCCCTTTTACTTTTCCCCTGATTTTGGCAAAAAAGTCACCTCCAATCAAGATGAGGTCTCATTGTAGGACCAATATGTTGAATAGCTTGCCTTTGAATCGTGTTCTTGCCACTTAATGTGATATTGGTTCCCAATCTGGAAGTAACCTCTTTGCGAGGGGGTTTCAATGATGCTGAATCAACCATACACAGATATATTAAGAGATCTGGAGTTAGAAAGGAGAAAGAAGAGTATTCCTCAGGAGTTCAGGATTGCTTGTCAGACTTCTTTTAACATTGTGTAACTTCATGTTAACATTTTATTGTGTTTGAACAGGGCTAATTTTGAACACGAGCATATCATCACTGTCTAACTTTAGAAATCAGAGCTCTAGCAAGGTCAACAATATTTATCACTGCAGCTACTATCTTATTCTTAATTCGGCTGAAATTCAAATATTTTCTTATTTCCAATTTATCAAAAGTCTTTTATTTTTATTATGACATTATTCTTTTTTAACTTCTTTGTCCATAGGCAACGTAAACCATAACTCACCAGGTTTTCTATTGATGAAAAATCTTTCCTGTTACATTTTTCTTATGCTTCACTTTTAGTATTAACGATGTTTGGCATATTTAAATATAAGTATTTTAAAATTTATTTGGTCTTTGGCCGTTTGTTTGGATCTTGGTTCAAACACTTTAACAATACATGCTTCGCCAGTGGTAAAATTGGGGATGAAAATATTCTGCTTTCCAAAGCTTCGGCGCACTTCCAAAATACTTCCTGTTTAATAAGTAAAAGTTGTGCCAAGATTGCCTCCAAGGACCATGTTGTCACTGGACCTATTCCATAAGCTCTAATCATTTTTTCCCCGATTTTCCTGTCACTTTCTTAAATGAAAGTATAATTATCAGTATTGCATTTTTCTTTCATTCTTTGGTGATGGCTTTTCAATTCGGGAGCAGGATATAAAACATCAATCATGAATGATCGATGTTTTGCAATTTCCTCTTTCATTTCTCTGGAGGAACCAAGATCGATTATAGTTACTTTAAAATCACCATTTATAAGTATGTTATTTGTCCTTAGGTCTTTCTGATCGATTTCAGACTCTTCTAATCTTGCAACTATTGACACTATTTGTTCGAATATTTTATTCCTATTCATTCCTTCGCTCTCCATTTATTCCATATTCTTTCATATCCTTTTCGTGTGCAATGGCTATGGGTAGTATGTTTGTAAGAAATTAATCCAAATCAAGAGAATCTTTCTGGGAATTTTGCAACAATAACAGCATTTTCGTCGTCAACATAAGAGTCGATATACTTTTGGCAGCCTTCTATATTTTTTACGCACAAAAATGTGCAAAGTCCAGTGGCTCCACAGTCTAGGAGGCAAAACGTCTTTTATCACTCAAAAGTACAAATCTAAAAAACTAAAAAGATTCATGAAAAGATTCTGACAGGTGAGTTTTAATCCAGCAGCCGACCACCGGAAAAAGAATTGTTTGAAAGTGGACACATCTTCAGTTTGTTTTGTTTCGGATCTGAGTTTCATTTTTTAATTTTTCTTCACCCCACATCATTTCTAAGAATATTTTTTCGAGAAACGAAACATAAATGTACAATTAACAATTTTTAGTTTGACTGTATAATTGACTTTGCAATTTTTCTAGGGAATGCCACGAATTATAGCCCATTCCGATGCCAAGCGTCCATTACCGGGATTAGCATGCGAGTGTTCTTAAGGCCTTTTAGATGGGCAAATTCGATACGAGTTAAACCAACAAATCGTGCAATAGATTTAAATTAAGATACACGCGCGCAAGGAATGTCAACATTTTGACAATGTCACCTCACTCAAAGATATTTTGAATCTTGATATTTATCCTCCTGAAGCTATCCGTGATTTAGTTTTAAGGTATATTTTGAAGGAAAAGCAAATGAATTTAGTCTATCTAAACACTGTGGTATATTGGAATTTTATAAATAGCATGTGAAAAAAGTCCTATGATATACAAAGAGTACTGCATCAAACACAAAATACTTACGGGGACTAAGGACATTGGATTTATAAAATTTGTGCAGTGGTTTCACTAATGGTTAATTTAAAAGGTAGGGCATTATGATTCTAATAAATTATGAATTCAAAATCAACTACATAAAAAGCCTTATCTTGATTATTATTAAATAAAAAGCCTATTCATTATGATTCGATTGCTGAATTAAAACTAATAATTTTCTTTCAGATGGAAAAACCTTTATACAAAACAAAATCATGTCAGAGAATATGTATTTCAACTTTCATTGCGCTCCTTCCTCTTAAATCAGTCGTTCTCTACCTTTTTTCCCCATGGACCCCTTTTCCCTTCTTTTTATCTTGGTGGACCCCTTCATAGCTATTTGACAACAATTTTTTATTCTTCACTAATATAAATTCCATTGTTTTAATTATCAAACAAATAGCATACGATTAAGCTTTATTTTTAAATGAAAACTAATTTAATACAAATAAAATATTCTAATATAATAACAATAATTATTATTATTATTATTATTACTATTATTGTGATAGTAACACCTATATTACAAGTTTCTACAAGTTTCTTCGATTGGCAAGCAACTAAAGCTCATGGAGAGTAGAGCTCCTCAGGCTGTTTAATTCACTCCAACATTATTTATGTAAACTGGATAAAAAAAAGCAGTTGAAATTAAGTGTGTGATTATAAAAAAGGAAAAGGCATGTTTATTCAATTAGATCCCTGTGGTTGATGTTTCTCGACAAGTTTTCTTTACATTTGGTTCTATCGATGTTAATGATAGTCGAAGATCACCCCTTTTCACAATGTCAAGTCTATTGCGAGCTTTTGATAAAATTTGAGAAACATGACTAAATTTCCGCTTCAACAAGATAAGATGTAGGAAAAGCAATAACGTAAAACCGCGTTTTATCCCAGAGCAAAGGGGACTTTATAGTAACATCATTTGTTTTCATATATTGTACTTTCCATCTTTGAATTTTACATGCATTATTTCATCACTTTGTAATTTGATGAGGGGCTCTTGCAAAGATAATTCTATTTCGGCAACATTAACTTTGAACCTGGTATCTCTACCTGGTATAGCAACACTACTACAGTAACATGCCTGAGATCAGAGTTATCATCTCATCAGGGGTGTTAGCCTTTTAAAAATCATTTCTATGCGATATATGCAAATACAATTGTTAACTAATTGAATGGCCAGCTTATCACCATTTCGACATATAATTATTTTGAAAGTAATATGATTTATATAAACTCATATTATGACGAAGTTGTTTTAAATAATATTTTTGATGAGCTTATTATTTTAAAAATATTGCTCAAAGTGCAATTTTTTAGAATACATCCCTGATATGGGCCAATAACAGATAAAAAGAATTTTCTACAAAAAAATTAGCCGAAACCAAGAGATGTAACACAGATAATGTGGTTGAATAGATATTTAATAACAAGAGACTTCTATATCATTTATCATTTATATGATTTCTATCATTTTCTAGATATTTATATCATTTCTAAATATAAAATTTCATTAATATCTGATTATTTCTTCATAAGTTAAAAATACCTCTTTTTTTCTATTTTTCGGAATTAACCCTCCCCAAAATCCCCCAAAGAGAGCGAATCCATTCCAGTTATATCAATCACGTATCTAAGATATATGCTTTTTTACCACCAATTTTCATCCCGATCCCTTCACTCTAAGCGTTTTCCAAGAAATTAAACTTACCCCCCTCCTCCAACTCCCCCCAAGGTCACTGCATCCGGTCAGAATTTAGAATAAAAGCTCTGAGACACCATATCCTTCTAAATATCAAATTTTTATTAAGATCCGATCACTTGTTCGTAAGTTAAAAATACCTCAATTTTTCTAGTTTTTCCGAATTAACACCCCTCCAACTCCCCCAAAGAGGGCACAGTCAGTTTGGTTATGTCAATCATGTATCTAGGACTTCTACCTATTTTTCTCACCATATTTCATCCTGATTTATCTGCTTTAAGTGTTTTCCAATATTTTCAGTTCCCCCCTCGCCCCAATGACGCTGGATCCAGTCGGTATTTGAAATAAGATATCTATGATACGAGGCTTATCTAAATTTGAAATTTTATTAAGATCCAATCACTCCTTCGTAAGTTATAAATACTTTAGTTTTTCTAAATTTTCAGAATTACCCCTCCCCCCCACCACCACCACAGAGAGCGGATCCGTTCGGGTTATGTCAATCACGTATCTAGGATTTATGATTATTTTTCCCACCAAGGTTCATCCCCATCCCTCTACTCTAAGCGTTTTCCAAGATTTTAGGTTTCCCCCATAACTCCCCCAATGTCACTGGACCCGGTCAGAATTTAGAATAAAAGGTCTGAGACACAATATCCCAAATATCAAATTGTATTAAGATCCGATCACCCGTTCGTAAGTTAAAAATACTTCATTTTTCTATTTTTTCGGAATTAACCGGCCCCCGACTCCCCCCAAATGGTCAAACCGAGAAAATGACTATATCTAATTTAGTTTTGTCCAGTCCCTGAGATGCCTGCCAAATTTCATCCTCCTAGCTTATCTGGAAGTGCCTAAACTAGCAAAACCAGGACAGACAGAAAGACAGACCGACAGACAGACCGACAGACAGACAGACCAACAGACCGACCGACATAATTTGCGATCGCTATATGTCACTTGGTAGATACCAATTGCCATAAAAACAATCGATAGCTATAAAGTAAAACTTGGATCAATAAGTTTACATCGTAAATATAAGTGCTTTGATCATGGAAATAAAAATTCTAAGTAAAAGTTCACGACAATTTTAAGGGTTGGTGGGATTTGGCTGTCGAACAACAGTCAATCTTTTCAATAAGGGGCGTGTATCTTTTCTCAACTAGTGTACGCACTAATCGTTCCTGATATGCACTTTAGGCTAAAACAAATAATTAGTCTATATTTTGTGTTTTGTTTTCGAGGTATTGATGATAAAATAATTGCCTCTATGCTGTCACACAGCAATTATAAGTAAAAATACTTGCTAATGACTAAGTTCCACAATTATTATTATAAGAGCAATTATAAGAGCCTCTGTAGCAATACGGTTAGAATAGTCGGAAAAAGAGACACTGCACTCTATAGGTAAGACTCTATAAGGTGAAATCGTAACTTTTAATTTGTAAATATTCATTGCAGATCTCTAAACAATTGTCAATTCTCGGCTTTTTGAATAAGGTCATAGTGTAATATCTGTTCTTATCATATTAATATTAGAAACGGTTTCTACAGGGGGCTCGGAATATTCAACTTGTTTTTAGAAATCAGAGGGATGTCAGGGCTAGTAGTGGCACGCCTGAAGCTCTAAGGATTATAGCCTATGCCTCATTGCTTACACCCTAGACCTCATTACCACATAGATATGGCACATAATTCATATACTTACATTCCATCAGATACACAATCAGGTCGTGTTACTTAAGAGAACAAAGCACCAAGAAAGTTGAAATACATATTCTATTGAAAGACTTTTGGTATGTAATTTCGAAAAAGTGTTTAATGTTTATTAGATTTTATAATATTGTACTTAACGTAGTTGCCCTCATACTACACGCCACTCCTTTACTATAGCCTGTTAAGAACTTCACCTCTTTTCTTGAGGGACCTACTTAGGAGACTTTATATTTGAAAAACTCTAATTGTATTCTCTTTAGCTATATAAAAATAAGTTGTTTGTCTGTGGGTCTGTCGAGTGACGTCATGTCATCATGTTGTCATGAAGTTAGTTGTGGTCATGTTTGTTATGACGATGACGTCATTAAAAGTATTTAAGAAAATCGTTCAAAGACAAATTTTTAATT